>NW_027476914.1:0-121124 GCF_051020955.1 Megalopta genalis | reverse complement strand
CTCCAGCTTTTCAAGCTATATCACTTATATCGCAAGTATTTGAAGCTAAATCATATGTGTCGCATGGATTTGAAGCTGAACCTACTACACCGCATTGATTTGAAGCTGAATCATTTGTTTCGCATGGATTTGAATCTAAGCCTTGTCCTTCGAATTGATTTGCAGCTAATTAATGTGTTTCGTATGGATTTGAAGCTAAACCTTCTACATCGTATTGATTTGAAGCTAAACCTACTACATTCTATTGATTTGAAGCTAAACCTTCTACCTCTTATTGTTTTGAAGCTAAACCTTCTACATCGCATTGATTTGCAGCTAAATCATGTGTTTCGCATGGATTTGAAGCTAACTCGTTCGTTTCGCCTGCAGTTGAATCTACATCACTTATATCGCTAGTATTTGAAGCTAAATCATTCGTATCGCGTGGATTTTGAAGCTAACTCGTTTGATTAGTCCTCATTTGAAGCTATATCACTTATACCCCAAGTGTTTGAAGCTAAATCATTTGTTTCGCGTGGATTTGAAGCTAAACCTTCTACATCGCATTGATTAGGAGTTAAATCATGTGTCGCTCATGGATTTGAAGCTAACTCGTTAGTTTCGCATGCAGTTGTAGCTAAATAATGTATATCACAAGTATTCGTAGCCAAACCATTTGTTTCGTATGGATTTGAAGCTAAACCTTCTACATCGCATTGATTTGAAGCTAAACCTACTATATTCTATTGATTTGAAGCTAAACCTTCTACCTCTTATTGATATGAAGCTAAACCTTCTACATCGCATGGATTTGAAGCTAAGCCTTCTACTTCGCATTCATTTGACGCTAACTCGTTAGTTTCGCATGCAGTTGTAGCTAAATAATGTATATCACAAGTATTTGTAGCTAAACCATTTGTTTCGCATGGATTTGAAGCTACGCCTTGTCCTTCGAATTGATTTGAAGCTAAATCATGTGTTTCGTATGGATTTGAAGCTGAACCTTCTAAATCGCATTGATTTGAAGCTAAACCTACTACATACTATTGATTTGAAGCTAAACCATCTACCTCTTATTGTTTTGAAGCTGAACCTTCTACATCGCATTGATTTGCAGCTAAATCATGTGTTTGAAGCTAAATCATTTGTTTCGCGTGGATTTGAAGCTAAACCATCTACATCGCATTGATTAGAAGTTAAATCATGTGTCGCGCATGGATTTGAAGCTAACTCGTTAGTTTCGCATGCAGTTGTAGCTAAATAATGTATATCCCAAGTATTCGTAGCCAAACCATGTGTTTTGCATGGATTTGAAGCTACACCTTCTACTTCGCATTTATTTGAAGCTAAATCATGTGTTTCGCATGGATTTGAAGCTTAACCTACTACATCGCATTGATTTGAAGCTAAATCTTGTGTATAGCATGGATTTGAAGCTAAACCTTCTACATCGCATTGATTTGAAGCTAAATCATTTGTTTCGCATGGATTTGAATCTAAGCCTTGTCCTTCGAATTGATTTGAAGCTAAATCATGTGTTTCGTATGGATTTGAAGCTGAACCTTCTACATCGCATTGATTTGAAGCTAAACCTACTACATTCTATTGATTTGAAGCTAAACCATCTACCTCTTATTGTTTTGAAGCTAAACCTTCTACATCGCATTGATTTGCAGCTAAATCATGTGTTTCGCATGGATTTGAAGCTAACTCGTTCGTTTCGCCTGCAGTTGAATCTACATCACTTATATCGCTAGTATTTGAAGCTAAATCATGCGTATCGCGTGGATTTTGAAGCTAACTCGTTTGATTAGTCCTCATTTGAAGCTATATCACTTATACCCCAAGTGTTTGAAGCTAAATCATTTGTTTCGCGTGGATTTGAAGCTAAACCTTCTACATCGCATTGATTAGGAGTTAAATCATGTGTCGCTCATGGATTTGAAGCTAACTCGTTAGTTTCGCATGCAGTTGTAGCTAAATAATGTATATCACAAGTATTCGTAGCCAAACCATTTGTTTCGTATGGATTTGAAGCTAAACCTTCTACATCGCATTGATTTGAAGCTAAACCTACTATATTCTATTGATTTGAAGCTAAACCTTCTACCTCTTATTGATATGAAGCTAAACCTTCTACATCGCATGGATTTGAAGCTAAGCCTTCTACTTCGCATTCATTTGACGCTAACTCGTTAGTTTCGCATGCAGTTGTAGCTAAATAATGTATATCACAAGCATTTGTAGCTAAACCATTTGTTTTGCATGGATTTGAAGCCAAGCCTTCTACTTCGCATTCATTTGAAGCTAAATCATTTGTTTCGCATGGTTTTGAATCTAAGCCTTGTCCTTCGAATTGATTTGAATCTAAATCATGTGTGTCGTATGGATTTGAAGCTAAACCTTCTACTTCGCATTTATTTGAAGCTAAACCTTCTATATTCTATTGATTTGAAGCTAAACCATCTACCTCTTATTGATTTGAAGGTAAACCTTCTACATCGCATTGATTTGAAGATAAATCGTGTGTTTCGCATGGATTTGAAGCTAAATCGTTAGTTTCGCATGCAGTTGTAGCTAAATAATGTATATCACAGGTATTCGTAGCTAAACCATTTGTTTTGCATGGATTTGAAGCTACGCCTTCTACTTCGCATGGATTTGAAGCTAACTTGTTTGTTTCGCATGCAGTTGTAGCTACATAATGTATATCACAAGAATTTGTAGCTAAACCATTTGTTTTGCATGGATTTGAAGCTAAGCCTTCTACTTCGCATTCATTTGAAGCTAAATCATTTGTTACGCATGGATTTGAATCTAAGCATTGTACTTCGAATTGATTTGAAGCTAAATCATGTGTTTCGTATGGATTTGAAGCTGAACCTTCTACATCGCATTGATTTGAAGCTAAATCATATGTGTCGCATGGATTTGAAGCTGAACCTACTACATCGCATTGATTTGAAGCTAAATCTTGTGTATCGCATGGATTTGAAGCTGAACCTTCTACATCGCATTGATTTGCAGCTAAATCATGTTTTTGAAGCTAAATCATTTGTTTCGCGTGGATTTGAAGCTAAACCATCTACATCGCATTGATTAGAAGTTAAATCATGTGTCGCGCATGGATTTGAAGCTAACTCGTTAGTTTCGCATGCAGTTGTAGCTAAATAATGTATATCACAAGTATTCGTAGCCAAACCATTTGTTTTGCATGGATTTGAAGCTGAACCTACTACATCGCATTGATTTGAAGCTAAATCTTGTGTATTGCATGGAATTGAAGCTAAACCTTCTACATCGCATTGATTTGAAGCTAAATCATTTGTTTCGCATGGATTTGAATCTAAGCCTTGTCCTTCGAATTGATTTGAAGCTAAATCATGTGTTTCGTATGGATTTGAAGCTGAACCTTCTACATCGCATTGATTTGAAGCTAAACCTACTACATTCTATTGATTTGAAGCTAAACCATCTACCTCTTATTGTTTTGAAGCTAAACCTTCTACATCGCATTGATTTGCAGCTAAATCATGTGTTTCGCATGGATTTGAAGCTAACTCGTTCGTTTCGCCTGCAGTTGTATCTTCATCACTTATATCGCTAGTATTTGAAGCTAAATCATGCGTATCGCGTGGATTTTGAAGCTAACTCGTTTGATTAGTCCTCATTTGAAGCTATATCACTTATACCCCAAGTGTTTGAAGCTAAATCATTTGTTTCGCGTGGATTTGAAGCTAAACCTTCTACATCGCATTGATTTGCAGCTAAATCATGTGTTTCGCATGGATTTGAAGCTAACTCGTTCGTTTAGCCTGCAGTTGCATCTACATCACTTATATCGCAAGTGTTTGAAGCTAAATCATGTGTATCGCGTGGATTTTGAAGCTAACTCGTTTGATTAGTCTGCATTTGAAGCTATATCACTTATACCCCAAGTGTTTGAAGCTAAATCATTTGTTTCGCGTGGATTTGAAGCTAAACCATCTACATCGCATTGATTAGAAGTTAAATCATGTGTCGCGCATGGATTTGAAGCTAACTCGTTAGTTTCGCATGCAGTTGTAGCTAAATAATGTATATCCCAAGTATTCGTAGCCAAACCATTTGTTTTGCATGGATTTGAAGCTACACCTTCTACTTCGCATTTATTTGAAGCTAAATCATGTGTTTCGCATGGATTTGAAGCTTAACCTACTACATCGCATTGATTTGAAGCTAAATCTTGTGTATAGCATGGATTTGAAGCTAAACCTTCTACATCGCATTGATTTGAAGCTAAATCATTTGTTTCGCATGGATTTGAATCTAAGCCTTGTCCTTCGAATTGATTTGAAGCTAAATCATGTGTTTCGTATGGATTTGAAGCTGAACCTTCTACATCGCATTGATTTGAAGCTAAACCTACTACATTCTATTGATTTGAAGCTAAACCATCTACCTCTTATTGTTTTGAAGCTAAACCTTCTACATCGCATTGATTTGCAGCTAAATCATGTGTTTCGCATTGATTTGAAGCTAACTCGTTCGTTTCGCCTGCAGTTGAATCTACATCACTTATATCGCTAGTATTTGAAGCTAAATCATGTGTATCGCGTGGATTTTGAAGCTAACTCGTTTGATTAGTCCTCATTTGAAGCTATATCACTTATACCCAAAGTGTTTGAAGCTAAATCATTTGTTTCGCGTGGATTTGAAGCTAAACCTTCTACATCGCATTGATTAGGAGTTAAATCATGTGTCGCTCATGGATTTGAAGCTAACTCGTTAGTTTCGCATGCAGTTGTAGCTAAATAATGTATATCACAAGTATTCGTAGCTAAACCATTTGTTTTGCATGGATTTGAAGCTACTCCTTCTACTTCGCATTTATTTGAAGCTAAATCATGTGTATCGCGTGGATTTTGAAGCTAACTCGTTTGATGAGTCTTCATATGAAGCTATATCACTTACACCCCAAGTGTTTGAAGCTATATCATTTGTTTCGCATGGATTTGAAGCTAAACCTTCTTCATCGCATTGATTTGCAGCTAAATCATGTGTTTCGCATGGATTTGAAGCTAACTCGTTCGTTTAGCCTGCAGTTGAATCTACATCACTTATATCGCAAGTGTTTGAAGCTAAATCATGTGTATCGCGTGGATTTTGAAGCTAACTCGTTTGATTAGTCTGCATTTGAAGCTATATCACTTATACCCCAAGTGTTTGAAGCTAAATCATTTGTTTCGCGTGGATTTGAAGCTAAACCATCTACATCGCATTGATTAGAAGTTAAATCATGTGTCGCGCATAGATTTGAAGCTAACTCGTTAGTTTCGCATGCAGTTGTAGATAAATAATGTATATCACAAGTATTCGTAGCCAAACCATTTGTTTTGCATGGATTTGAAGCTACTACTTCTACTTCGCATTGATTTGAAGCTAAATCATGTGTTTCGCATGGAGTTGAAGCAACCTCGTTTGTTCCTCCAGCTTTTCAAGCTATATCACTTATATCGCAAGTATATGAAGCTAAATCATATGTGTCGCATGGATTTGAAGCTGTACCTTCTACATCGCATTGATTTGAAGCTAAATCATGTGTCTCGCATGGAATTGAAACTACCTCGTTTGTTCCTACAGCTTTTGAAGCTATATCCCTTATATCGCAAGCATTTGAAGCTACATCATATGTGTCGCATGGATTTGAAGCTGAACCTACTACATTGCATTGATTTGAAGCTAAATCTTGTGTATCGCATGGATTTGAAGCTTAACTTTCTACATCGCATTGATTTGAAGCTAAAGCATGTATATAGCATGGATTTGTAGCTAACTCGTTTGTTTCGCATGCAGTTGTAGCTAAATAATGTATATCACAAGCATTTGTAGCTAAACCATTTGTTTTGCATGGATTTGAAGCCAAGCCTTCTACTTCGCATTCATTTGAAGCTAAATCATTTGTTTCGCATGGTTTTGAATCTAAGCCTTGTCCTTCGAATTGATTTGAATCTAAATCATGTGTGTCGTATGGATTTGAAGCTAAACCTTCTACTTCGCATTTATTTGAAGCTAAACCTTCTATATTCTATTGATTTGAAGCTAAACCTTCTATATTCTATTGATTTGAAGCTAAACCATCTACCTCTTATTGATTTGAAGCTAAACCTTCTACATCGCATTGATTTGAAGATAAATCGTGAGTTTCGCATGGATTTGAAGCTAAATCGTTAGTTTCGCATGCAGTTGTAGCTAAATAATGTATATCACAAGTATTCGTAGCTAAACCATTTGTTTTGCATGGATTTGAAGCTACGCCTTCTACTTCGCATTGATTTGAAGCTAAATCATGTGTTTCGCATGGAATTGAAGCAGCCTCGTTTGTTCCTCCAGCTTTTCAAGCTATATCACTTATATCGCAAGTATTTGAAGCTAAATCATATGTGTCGCATGGATTTGAAGCTGAACCTTCTACATCGCATTGATTTGAAGCTAAATCTTGTGTATCGCATGGATTTGAAGCTAAACCTTCTACATCACATTGATTTGCAGCTATATCATGTGTTTCGCATGGATTTGAAGCTAACTCGTTCGTTTCGTCTGCAGTTGAACCTACATCACTTATATCGCAAGTAATTGAAGCTAAATCATGTGTATCGCGTGGATTTTGAAGCTAACTCGTTTGATTAGTCTGCATTTGAAGCTATATCACTTATACCCCAAGTGTTTGAAGCTAAATCATTTGTTTCGCGTGGATTTGAAGCTAAACCTTCTACATCGCATTGATTTGAAGCTAAATCTTGTGTATCGCATGGATTTGAAGCTTAACTTTCTACATCGCATTGATTTGAAGCTAAAGCATGTATATAGCATGGATTTGAAGTTAACTCGTTTGTTTCGCATGCAGTTGTAGCTAAATAATGTATATCACAAGCATTTGTAGCTAAACCATTTGTTTTGCATGGATTTGAAGCCAAGCCTTCTACTTCGCATTCATTTGAAGCTAAATCATTTGTTTCGCATTGTTTTGAATCTAAGCCTTGTCCTTCGAATTGATTTGAATCTAAATCATGTGTGTCGTATGGATTTGAAGCTAAACCTTCTACTTCGCATTTATTTGAAGCTAAACCTTCTATATTCTATTGATTTGAAGCTAAACCATCTACCTCTTATTGATTTGAAGGTAAACCATCTACATCGCATTGATTTGAAGATAAATCGTGTGTTTCGCATGGATTTGAAGCTAAATCGTTAGTTTCGCATGCAGTTGTAGCTAAATAATGTATATCACAGGTATTCGTAGCTAAACCATTTGTTTTGCATGGATTTGAAGCTACGCCTTCTACTTCGCATGGATTTGAAGCTAACTTGTTTGTTTCGCATGCAGTTGTAGCTACATAATGTATATCACAAGAATTTGTAGCTAAACCATTTGTTTTGCATGGATTTGAAGCTAAGCCTTCTACTTCGCATTCATTTGAAGCTAAATCATTTGTTACGCATGGATTTGAATCTAAGCATTGTACTTCGAATTGATTTGAAGCTAAATCATGTGTTTCGTATGGATTTGAAGCTGAACCTTCTACATCGCATTGATTTGAAGCTAAATCATATGTGTCGCATGGATTTGAAGCTGAACCTACTACATCGCATTGATTTGAAGCTAAATCTTGTGTATCGCATGGATTTGAAGCTTAACTTTCTACATCGCATTGATTTGAAGCTAAAGCATGTATATAGCATGGATTTGAAGCTAACTCGTTTGTTTCGCATGCAGTTGTAGCTAAATAATGTATATCACAAGCATTTGTAGCTAAACCATTTGTTTTGCATGGATTTGAAACCAAGCCTTCTACTTCGCATTCATTTGAAGCTAAATCATTTGTTTCGCATGGTTTTGAATCTAAGCCTTGTCCTTCGAATTGATTTGAATCTAAATCATGTGTGTCGTATGGATTTGAATCTAAACCTTCTACTTCGCATTTATTTGAAGCTAAACCTTCTATATTCTATTGATTTGAAGCTAAACCATCTACCTCTTATTGATTTGAAGCTAAACCTTCTACATCGCATTGATTTGAAGATAAATCGCGTGTTTCGCATGGATATGAAGCTAAATCGTTAGTTTCGCATGCAGTTGTAGCTAAATAATGTATATCACAGGTATTCGTAGCTAAACCATTTGTTTTGCATGGATTTGAAGCTACGCCTTCTACTTCGCATTGATTTGAAGCTAAATCAAGTGTTTCGCATGGAATTGAAGCAACCTCGTTTGTTCCTCCAGCTTTTCAAGCTATATCACTTATATCGCAAGTATTTGAAGCTAAATCATATGTGTCGCATGGATTTGAAGGTGAACCTACTACATCGCATTGATTTGAAGCTAAATCTTGTGTATCGCATGGATTTGAAGCTAAACCTTCTACATCGCATTGATTTGAAGCTAAATCATGTGAATCGCATGGATTTGAAGCTAACTCGTTCGTTTCGCATGCAGTTGTAGCTAAATGATGTATATCACAAGTATTTGTAGCTAAACCATTGTTTTGCATGGATTTGAAGCCAAGCCTCCTACTTCGCATTCATTTGAAGCTAAATCATTTGTTTCGTATGGATTTGAAGCTAAACCTTCTACATCGCATTGATTTGAAGCTAAACCTACTATATTCTATTGATTTGAAGTTAAACCTTCTACCTCTTATTGATATGAAGCTAAACCTTCTACATCGCATGGATTTGAAGCTAAGCCTTCTACTTCGCATTCATTTGAAGCTAACTCGTTAGTTTCGCATGCAGTTGTAGCTAAATAATGTATATCACAAGTATTTGTAGCTAAACCATTTGTTTCGCATGGATTTGAAGCTACGCCTTCTACTTCGCATTGATTTGAAGCTAAATCATGTGTTTCGCATGGAATTGAAGCAACCTCGTTTGTTCCTCCAACTTTTCAAGCTATATCACTTATATCGCAAGTATTTGAAGCTAAATCATATGTGTCGCATGGATTTGAAGCTGAACCTACTACATCGCATTGATTTGAAGCTAAATCTTGTGTATCGCATGGATTTGAAGCTAAACCTTCTACATCGCATTGATTTGAAGCTAAATCATTTGTTTCGCATGGATTTGAATCTAAGCCTTGTCCTTCGAATTGATTTGAAGCTAAATCATGTGTTTCGTATGGATTTGAATCTAAACCTTCTACATCGCATTGATTTGAAGCTAAACCTTCTACATTCTATTGATTTGAAGCTAAACCTTCTACCTCTTATTGTTTTGAAGCTAAACCTTCTACATCGCATTGATTTGCAGCTAAATCATGTGTTTTGCATGGGTTTGATGCTAACTCGTTTGTCTCCCCTGCATTTGAAGCTATATCAGTTATATCAGAAGTATCTGATGCTAAATCATTTGTTTCGCATGGATTTGAAGCTAAACCTTCTACATCGCATTGATTTGAAGCTAAATCATGGATATCGCATGGATTTTGAAGCTAACACGATTGATTAGTCTTCATTTGAAGCTATATCACTTACACCCCATGTGTTTGAAGCTGTATCATTTGTTTCGCATGGATTTGAAGCTAAATCTTCTTCATAGCATTGATTTGCATCTAAATCATGTGTTTCGCATCGATTTGAAGCTAACTCGTTCGTTGCGCATGCAGTTCAATCTAAATAACGTATATCACAAGTATTTGAAGCTAAACCATTTGATACGCATGGATTTGAAGCTAAGCCTTCTACTTCGCATTAATTGGAAGATAAATCACGTGTTTTGCATGGATTTGAAGCTAAACCTTCTACATCGCATTGATTTGAAGCTAAATCATGTGTTTCGCATGGATTTGAAGCTGACTCGTTCGTTTCGCCTGTATTCGAATCTATATCACTTATATCGCAAGTATTTGAAGCTAAATCATATGTGTCGCATGGATTTGAAGCTGAACCTACTACATCGCATTGATTTGAAGCTAAATCTTATGTATCGCATGGATTTGAAGCTAAACCTTCTACATCGCATTGATTTGAAGCTAAATCATGTGAATCGCATGGATTTGAAGCTAACTCGTTCGTTTCGCATGCAGTTGTAGCTAAATAATGTATATCACAAGTATTTGTAGCTAAACCATTTGTTTTGCATGGATTTGAAGCCAAGCCTTGTACTTCGCATTCATTTGAAGCTAAATCATTTGTTTCGCATGGATTTGAATCTAAGCATTGTACTTCGAATTGATTTGAAGCTAAATCATGTGTTTCGTATGGATTTGAAGCTGAACCTTCTACATCGCATTGATTTGAAGCTAAATCATGTGTCTCGCATGGAATTGAAGCTACCTTGTTTGTTCCTACAGCTTTTGAAGCTATATCACTTATATCGCAAGTATTTGAAGCTAACTCATATGTGTCTCATGGATTTGAAGCTGAACCTACTACATCGCATTCATTTGAAGCTAAATCTTGTGTATGGCATGGATTTGAAGCTGAACCTACTACATCGCATTGATTTGAAGCTAAATCTTGTGTATCGTATGGATTTGAAGTTAACTCTCTTGTTTCGCATGCAGTTGTAGCTAAATAATATTTATCACAAGTATTTGTAGTTAAACCATTTGTTTTGCATTGATTTGAAGCCAAGCCTTCTACTTCGCATTCATTTGAAGCTAAATCATTTGTTTGGCATGGATTTGAATCTAAGCCTTGTCCTTCGAATTGATTTGAATCTAAATCATGTGTGACGTATGGATTTGAAGCTAAACCTTCTACTTCGCATTTATTTGAAGCTACACCTTCTATATTCTATTGATTTGAAGCTAAACCATCTACCTCTTATTGATTTGAAGCTAAACCTTCTACATCGCATTGATTTGATGATAAATCGTGTGTTTCGCATGGATTTGAAGCTAAATCGTTAGTTTCGTATGCAGTTGTAGCTAAATAATGTATATCACAAGTATTCGTAGCTAAACCATTTGTTTTGCATGGATTTGAAGCTACGCCTTCTACTTCGCATTGATTTGAAGCTAAATCATGTGTTTCGCATGGAATTGAAGCAACCTCGTTTGTTCCTCCAGCTTTTCAAGCTATATCACTTATATCGCAAGTATTTGAAGCTAAATCATTTGTTTCGCGTGGATTTGAAGCTAAACCTTCTACATCGCATTGATTTGAAGCTAAACCTTCTACATTCTATTGATTTGAAGCTAAACCTTCTACATTCTATTGATTTGAAGCTAAACCTTCTACCTCTTATTGTTTTGAAGCTAAACCTTCTACATCGCATTGATTTGCAGCTAAATCATGTGTTTTGCATGGGTTTGATGCTAACTCGTTTGTCTCCCCTGCATTTGAAGCTATATCAGTTATACCAGAAGTATCTGATGCTAAATCATTTGTTTCGCATGGATTTGAAGCTAAACCTTCTACATCGCATTGATTTGAAGCTAAATCATGGGTATCGCATGGATTTTGAAGCTAACACGATTGATTAGTCTTCATTTGAAGCTATATCACTTACACCCCATGTGTTTGAAGCTGTATCATTTGTTTCGCATGGATTTGAAGCTAAATCTTCTTCATCGCATTGATTTGCAGTTAAATCATGTGTTTCGCATCGATTTGAAGCTAACTCGTTCGTTGCGCATGCAGTTAAATCTAAATAACGTATATCACAAGTATTTGAAGCTAAACCATTTGATTCGCATGGATTTGAAGCTAAGCCTTCTACTTCGCATTAATTGGAGGATAAATCACGTGTTTGGCATGGATTTGAAGCTAAACCTTCTACATCGCATTGATTTGCAGCTAAATCATGTGTTTTGCATGGGTTTGATGCTAACTCGTTTGTCTCCCCTGCATTTGAAGCTATATCAGTTATATCAGAAGTATCTGATGCTAAATCATTTGTTTCGCATGGATTTGAAGCTAAACCTTCTACATCGCATTGATTTGAAGCTAAATCATGGATATCGCATGGATTTTGAAGCTAACACGATTGATTAGTCTTCATTTGAAGCTATATCACTTACACCCCATGTGTTTGAAGCTGTATCATTTGTTTCTCATGGATTTGAAGCTAAATCTTCTTCATCGCATTGATTTGCAGCTAAATCATGTGTTTCGCATCGATTTGAAGCTAACTCGTTCGTTGCGCATGCAGTTAAATCTAAATAACGTATATCACAAGTATTTGAAGCTAAACCATTTGATACGCATGGATTTGAAGCTAAGCCTTCTACTTCGCATTAATTGGAAGATAAATCACGTGTTTTGCATGGATTTGAAGCTATACCTTCTACATCGCATTGATTTGAAGCTAAATCATGTGTTTCGCATGGATTTGAAGCTGACTCGTTCGTTTCGCCTGTATTCGAATCTATATCACTTATATCGCAAGTATTTGAAGCTAAATCATATGTGTCGCATGGATTTGAAGCTGAACCTACTACATCGCATTGATTTGAAGCTAAATCTTGTGTATCGCATGGATTTGAAGCTAAACCTTCTACATCGCATTGATTTGAAGCTAAATCATGTGAATCGCATGGATTTGAAGCTAACTCGTTCGTTTCGCATGCAGTTGTAGCTAAATGATGTATATCACAAGTATTTGTAGCTAAACCATTTGTTTTGCATGGATTTGAAGCCAAGCCTTCTACTTCGCATTCATTTGAAGCTAAATCATTTGTTTCGTATGGATTTGAAGCTAAACCTTCTACATCGCATTGATTTGAAGCTAAAAATACTATACTATATTGATTTGAAGCTAAACCTTCTACCTCTTATTGATATGAAGCTAAACCTTCTACATCGCATGGATTTGAAGCTAAGCCTTCTACTTCGCATTCATTTGAAGCTAAATCATTTGTTACGCATGGATTTGAATCTAAGCATTGTACTTCGAATAGATTTGAAGCTAAATCATGTGTTTAGTATGGATTTGAAGCTGAACCTTCTACATCGCATTGATTTGAAGCTAAATCATGTGTCTCGCATGGAATTGAAGCTAGCTCGTTTGTTCCTACAGCTTTTGAAGCCATATCACTTATATCGCAAGTATTTGAAGCTTAATCATATGTGTCTCATGGATTTGAAGTTGAACCTACTACATTGCATTGATTTGAAGCTAAATCTTGTATATGGCATGGATTTGAAGCGAAACCTTCTACATCGCATTGATTTGAAGCTAAATCATGGGTATCGCATGGATTTTGAAGCTAACACGATTGATTAGTCTTCATTTGAAGCTATATCACTTACACCCCATGTGTTTGAAGCTGTATCATTTGTTTCGCATGGATTTGAAGCTAAATCTTCTTCATCGCATTGATTTGCAGCTAAATCATGTGTTTCGCATCGATTTGAAGCAAACTCGTTCGTTGCGCATGCAGTTAAATCTAAATAACGTATATCACAAGTATTTGAAGCTAAACCATTTGATACGCATGGATTTGAAGCTAAGCCTTCTACTTCGCATTAATTGGAAGATAAATCACGTGTTTTGCATGGATTTGAAGCTAAACCTTCTACATCGCATTGATTTGAAGCTAAATCATGTGTTTCGCATGGATTTGAAGCTGACTCGTTCGTTTCGCCTGTATTCGAATCTATATCACTTATATCGCAAGTATTTGAAGCTAAATCATATGTGTCGCATGGATTTGAAGCTGAACCTACTACATCGCATTGATTTGAAGCTAAATCTTATGTATCGCATGGATTTGAAGCTAAACCTTCTACATCGCATTGATTTGAAGCTAAATCATGTGAATCGCATGGATTTGAAGCTAACTCGTTCGTTTCGCATGCAGTTGTAGCTAAATAATGTATATCACAAGTATTTGTAGCTAAACCATTTGTTTTGCATGGATTTGAAGCCAAGCCTTGTACTTCGCATTCATTTGAAGCTAAATCATTTGTTTCGCATGGATTTGAATCTAAGCATTGTACTTCGAATTGATTTGAAGCTAAATCATATGTGTCTCATGGATTTGAAGCTGAACCTACTACATCGCATTCATTTGAAGCTAAATCTTGTGTATGGCATGGATTTGAAGCGAAACCTTCTACATCGCATTGATTTGAAGCTAAATCATGAGTATCGCATGGATTTGAAGTTAACTCGTTTGTTTCGCATCCAGTTGTAGCTAAATAATGTTTATCACAAGTTTTTGTAGTTAAACCATTTGTTTTGCATGGATTTGAAGCCATGCCTTCTACTTCGCATTCATTTGAAGCTAAATCATTTGTTTCGCATGGATTTGAATCTAATCCTTGTCCTTCGAATTGATTTGAATCTAAATCATGTGTGTCGTATGGAATTGAAGCTAAGCCTTCTACTTCGCATTAATTGGAAGATAAATCACGTGTTTGGCATGGATTTGAAGCTAAACCTTCTACATCGTATTGATTTGAATCTAAATCATGTGTGTCGTATGGATTTGAAGCTAAACCTTCTACTTCGCATTTATTTGAAGCTAAACCTTCTATATTCTATTGATTTGAAGCTAAACCATCTACCTCTTATTGATTTGAAGCTAAACCTTCTACATCGCATTGATTTGAAGATAAATGGTGTGTTTCGCATGGATTTGAAGCTAAATCGTTAGTTTCGCATGCAGTTGTAGCTAAATAATGTATATCATAAGTATTCGTAGCTAAACCATTTGTTTTGCATGGATTTGAAGCTACGCCTTCTACTTCGCATTGATTTGAAGCTAAATCAAGTGTTTCGCATGGAATTGAAGCAACCTCGTTTGTTCCTCCAGCTTTTCAAGCTATATCACTTATATCGCAAGTATTTGAAGCTATATCATATGTGTCGCATGGATTTGAAGCTGAACCTACTACATCGCATTGATTTGAAGCTAAATCTTGTGTATCGCATGGATTTGAAGCTAAACCTTCTACATCGCATTGATTTGAAGCTAAATCATATGTTTCGCATGGATTTGAATTTAAGCCTTGTCCTTCGAATTGATTTGAAGCTAAATCATGTGTTTCGTATGGATTTGAAGCTAAACCTTCCACATCGCATTGATTAGAAGTTAAATCATGTGCCGCGCATGGATTTGAAGCTATCTCGTTAGTTTCGCATGCAGTTGTAGCTAAATAATGTATATCACAAGTATTCGTAGCTAAACCATTTGTTTTGCATGGATTTGAAGCTACTCCTTCTACTTCGCATTTATTTGAAGCTAAATCATGTGTTTTGCATGGAATTGAAGCAACCTCGTTTGTTCCTCCAGTTTTTGAAGCTATATCACTTATATCGCAAGTATTTGAAGCTAAATCATATGTGTCGCATGGATTTGAAGCTGAACCTACTACATCGCATTGATTTGAAGCTAAATCTTGTGTATCGCATGGATTTGAAGCTAAACCTTCAACATCGCATTGATTTGAAGCTAAACCTACTACATTCTATTGATTTGAAGCTAAACCTTCTACCTCTTATTGTTTTGAAGCTAAACCTTCTACATCGCATTGATTTGCAGCTAAATCATGTGTTTCGCATGCAGTTGAATCTAAGTCATGTGTTTCACAAGTATTTGAAGATGAACCATTTGAATTTCATTGATTTGAACCCGAGCCTACTACTTCGCACTGATTTGCAGCTAAATAATGTGTTTCTCATGGATTTGAAGCTAAACCTTCTACATTGAATTGATTTGCAGCTGAATCATGTGTTTCGCATGGATTTGAAGCTAACTCGTTCGTTTCGCCTGTATTCGAAGCTATATCACTTATATCGCAAGTATTTGAAGCTAAATCATGTGTTACGCTTGAATTTGAAGCTAAACCTTCTACATCGCATTGATTTGAAGCTAAATCATGTGTCTCGCATGGAATTGAAACTACCTCGTTTGTTCCTGCAGCTTTTAAAGCTATATCACTTATATCGCAAGTATTTGAAGCTAAATCATATGTGTCGCATGGATTTGAAGCTGAACCTACTTCATCGCATTGATTTGAAGCTAAATCTTGTGTATCGCATGGATTTGAAGCTAAACCTTCTACATCGCATTGATTTGAAGCTAAATCATGTGAATCGCATGGATTTGAAGCTAACTCGTTAGTTTCGCATGCAGTTGTAGCTAAATAATGTATATCAGAAGTATTCGTAGCTAAACCATTTGTTTTGCATGGATTTGAAGCTACTCCTTCTACTTCGCATTTATTTGAAGCTAAATCATGTGTTTCGCATGGATTTGAAGCTGAACCTACTACATCGCATTGATTTGAAGCTAAATCTTGTGTATCGCATGGATTTGAAGCTAAACCTTCTACATCGCATTGATTTGAAGCTAAATCATTTGTTTCGCATGGATTTGAATCTAAGCCTTGTCCTTCGAAGTGATTTGAATCTAAATCATGTGTTTCGTATGGATATGAAGCTAAACCTTCTACATCGCATTGATTTGAAGCTAAACCTACTACATTCTATTGATTTGAAGCTAAACCTTCTACCTCTTATTGTTTTGAAGCTAAACCTTCTACATCGCATTGATTTGCAGCTAAATCATGTGTTTCGCATGGATTTGAAGCTAACTCGTTAGTTTCGCATGCAGTTGTAGCTAAATAATGTATATCACAAGTATTCGTAGCTAAACCATTTGTTTTGCATGGATTTGAAGCTACTCCTTCTACTTCGCATTTATTTGAAGCTAAATCATGTGTTTCGCATGGAATTGAAGCAACCTCGTTTATTCCTCCAGCTTTTGAAACTATATCACTTATATCGCAAGTATTTGAAGCTAAATCATATGTGTCGCATGGATTTGAAGCTGAACCTACTACATCGCATTGATTTGAAGCTAAATCTTGTGTATCGCATGGATTTGAAGTTAACTCTCTTGTTTCGCATGCAGTTGTAGCTAAATAATATTTATCACAAGTATTTGTAGTTAAACCATTTGTTTTGCATGGATTTGAAGCCAAGCCTTCTACTTCGCATTCATTTGAAGCTAAATCATTTGTTTGGCATGGATTTGAATCTAAGCCTTGTCCTTCGAATTGATTTGAATCTAAATCATGTGTGACGTATGGATTTGAAGCTAAACCTTCTACTTCGCATTTATTTGAAGCTAAACCTTCTATATTCTATTGATTTGAAGCTAAACCATCTACCTCTTATTGATTTGAAGCTAAACCTTCTACATCGCATTGATTTGATGATAAATCGTGTGTTTCGCATGGATTTGAAGCTAAATCGTTAGTTTCGTATGCAGTTGTAGCTAAATAATGTATATCACAAGTATTCGTAGCTAAACCATTTGTTTTGCATGGATTTGAAGCTACGCCTTCTACTTCGCATTGATTTGAAGCTAAATCATGTGTTTCGCATGGAATTGAAGCAACCTCGTTTGTTCCTCCAGCTTTTCAAGCTATATCACTTATATCGCAAGTATTTGAAGCTAAATCATATGTGTCGCATGGATTTGAAGCTGAACCTACTACATCGCATTGATTTGAAGCTAAATCTTGTGTATCGCATGGATTTGAAGCTAAACCTTCTACATCGCATTGATTTGAAGCTAAATCATTTGTTTCGCATGGATTTGAATCTAAGCCTTGTCCTTCGAATTGATTTGAAGCTAAACCTTCTACCTCTTATTATTTTGAAGCTAAACCTTCTACATCGCATAGATTTGCAGCTAAATCATGTGTTTCGCATGGATTTGAAGCTAACTCGTTCGCTTCGCCTGCAGTTGAATCTACATCACCTATATCGCTAGTATTTGAAGCTAAATCATGTGTATCGCGTGGATTTTGAAGCTAACTCGTTTGATTAGTCTGCATTTGAAGCTATATCACTTATACCCCAAGTGTTTGAAGCTAAATCATTTGTTTCGCGTGGATTTGAAGCTAAACCTTCTACATCGCATTGATTTGAAGCTAAACCTTCTACATTCTATTGATTTGAAGCTAAACCTTCTACATTCTATTGATTTGAAGCTAAACCTTCTACCTCTTATTGTTTTGAAGCTAAACCTTCTACATCGCATTGATTTGCAGCTAAATCATGTGTTTTGCATGGGTTTGATGCTAACTCGTTTGTCTCCCCTGCATTTGAAGCTATATCAGTTATACCAGAAGTATCTGATGCTAAATCATTTGTTTCGCATGGATTTGAAGCTAAACCTTCTACACCGCATTGATTTGAAGCTAAATCATGGGTATCGCATGGATTTTGAAGCTAACACGATTGATTAGTCTTCATTTGAAGCTATATCACTTACACCCCATGTGTTTGAAGCTGTATCATTTGTTTCGCATGGATTTGAAGCTAAATCTTCTTCATCGCATTGATTTGTTAGTTAAATCATGTGTTTCGCATCGATTTGAAGCTAACTCGTTCGTTGCGCATGCAGTTAAATCTAAATAACGTATATCACAAGTATTTGAAGCTAAACCATTTGATTCGCATGGATTTGAAGCTAAGCCTTCTACTTCGCATTAATTGGAGGATAAATCACGTGTTTGGCATGGATTTGAAGCTAAACCTTCTACATCGCATTGATTTGAAGCTAAATCATGTGTTTCGCATGGATTTGAAGCTAACTCGTTCGTTTCGCCTGTATTCGAAGCTATATCACTTATATCGCAAGTATTTGAAGCTAAATCATATGTGTCGCATGGATTTGAAGCTGAACCTACTACATCGCATTGATTTGAAGCTAAATCTTGTGTATCGCATGGATTTGAAGCTAAACCTTCTACATTGCATTGATTTGAAGCTAAATCATGTGAATCGCATGGATTTGAAGCTAACTCGTTCGTTTCGCATGCAGTTGTAGCTAAATGATGTATATCACAAGTATTTGTAGCTAAACCATTTGTTTTGCATGGATTTGAATCCAAGCCTCCTACTTCGCATTCATTTGAAGCTAAATCATTTGTTTCGTATGGATTTGAAGCTAAACCTTCTACATCGCATTGATTTGAAGCTAAACCTACTATATTCTATTGATTTGAAGCTAAACCTTCTACCTCTTATTGATTTGAAGCTAAACCTTCTACATCGCATGGATTTGAAGCTAAGCCTTCTACTTCGCATTCATTTGAAGCTAACTCGTTAGTTTCGCATGCAGTTGTAGCTAAATAATGTATATCACAAGTATTTGTAGCTAAACCATTTGTTTCGCATGGATTTGAAGCTACGCCTTCTACATCGCATTGATTTGAAGCTAAATCATGTGTTTCGCATGGAATTAAAGCAACCTCGTTTGTTCCTCCAGCTTTTCAAGCTATATCACTTATATCGCAAGTATTTGAAGCTAAATCATATGTGTCGCATGGATTCGAAGCTGAACCTACTACATCGCATTGATTTGAAGCTAAATCTTGTGTATCGCATGGATTTGAAGCTAAACCTTCTACATCGCATTGATTTGAAGCTAAATCATTTGTTTCGCATGGATTTGAATCTAAGCCTTGTCCTTCGAATTGATTTGAAGCTAAATCATGTGTTTCGTATGGATTTGAATCTAAACCTTCTACATCGCATTGATTTGAAGCTAAACCTACTACATTCTATTGATTTGAAGCTAAACCTTCTACCTCTTATTGTTTTGAAGCTAAACCTTCTACATCGCATTGATTTGCAGCTAAATCATGTGTTTTGCATGGGTTTGATGCTAACTCGTTTGTCTCCCCTGCATTTGAAGCTATATCAGTTATAACAGAAGTATCTGATGCTAAATCATTTGTTTCGCATGGATTTGAAGCTAAACCTTCTACACCGCATTGATTTGAAGCTAAATCATGGATATCGCATGGATTTTGAAGCTAACACGATTGATTAGTCTTCATTTGAAGCTATATCACTTACACCCCATGTGTTTGAAGCTGTATCATTTGTTTCGCATGGATTTGTAGCTAAATCTTCTTCATCGCATTGATTTGCAGCTAAATCATGTGTTTCGCATCGATTTGAAGCTAACTCGTTCGTTGCGCATGCAGTTAAATCTAAATAACGTATATCACAAGTATTTGAAGCTAAACCATTTGATACGCATGGATTTGAAGCTAAGCCTTCTACTTCGCATTAATTGGAAGATAAATCACGTGTTTTGCATGGATTTGAAGCTAAACCTTCTACATCGCATTGATTTGAAGCTAAATCATGTGTTTCGCATGGATTTGAAGCTGACTCGTTCGTTTCGCCTGTATTCGCATCTATATCACTTATATCGCAAGTATTTGAAGCTAAATCATATGTGTCGCATGGATTTGAAGCTGAACCTACTACATCGCATTGATTTGAAGCTAAATCTTATGTATCGCATGGATTTGAAGCTAAACCTTCTACATCGCATTGATTTGAAGCTAAATCATGTGAATCGCATGGATTTGAAGCTAACTCGTTCGTTTCGCATGCAGTTGTAGCTAAATAATGTATATCACAAGTATTTGTAGCTAAACCATTTGTTTTGCATGGATTTGAAGCCAAGCCTTGTACTTCGCATTCATTTGAAGCTAAATCATTTGTTTCGCATGGATTTGAATCTAAGCTTTGTACTTCGAATTGATTTGAAGCTAAATCATGTGTTTCGTATGGATTTGAAGCTGAACCTTCTACATCGCATTGATTTGAAGCTAAATCATGTGTCTCGCATGGAATTGAAGCTACCTCGTTTGTTCCTACAGCTTTTGAAGCTATATCACTTATATCGCAAGTATTTGAAGCTAACTCATATGTGTCTCATGGATTTGAAGCTGAACCTACTACATCGCATTCATTTGAAGCTAAATCTTGTGTATGGCATGGATTTGAAGCGAAACTTTCTACATCGCATTGATTTGAAGCTAAATCATGAGTATCGCATGGATTTGAAGTTAACTCGTTTGTTTCGCATCCAGTTGTAGCTAAATAATGTTTATCACAAGTTTTTGTAGTTAAACCATTTGTTTTGCATGTATTTGAAGTCAAGCCTTCTACTTCGCATTCATTTGAAGCTAAATCATTTGTTTCGCATGGATTTGAATCTAAGCCTTGTCCTTCGAATTGATTTGAATCTAAATCATGTGTGTCGTATGGATTTGAAGCTAAACCTTCTACTTCGCATTTATTTGAAGCTAAACCTTCTATATTCTATTGATTTGAAGCTAAACCATCTACCTCTTATTGATTTGAAGCTAAACCTTCTACATCGCATTGATTTGAAGATAAATGGTGTGTTTCGCATGGATTTGAAGCTAAATCGTTAGTTTCGCATGCAGTTGTAGCTAAATAATGTATATCATAAGTATTCGTAGCTAAACCATTTGTTTTGCATGGATTTGAAGCTACGCCTTCTACTTCGCATTGATTTGAAGCTAAATCAAGTGTTTCGCATGGAATTGAAGCAACCTCGTTTGTTCCTCCAGCTTTTCAAGCTATATCACTTATATCGCAAGTATTTGAAGCTAAATCATATGTGTCGCATGGATTTGAAGCTGAACCTACTACATCGCATTGATTTGAAGCTAAATCTTGTGTATCGCATGGATTTGAAGCTAAACCTTCTACATCGCATTGATTTGAAGCTAAATCATGTGAATCGCATGGATTTGAAGCTAACTCGTTCGTTTCGCATGCAGTTGTAGCTAAATGATGTATATCACAAGTATTTGTAGCTAAACCATTGTTTTGCATGGATTTGAAGCCAAGCCTCCTACTTCGCATTCATTTGAAGCTAAATCATTTGTTTCGTATGGATTTGAAGCTAAACCTTCTACATCGCATTGATTTGAAGCTAAACCTACTATATTCTATTGATTTGAAGCTAAACCTTCTACCTCTTATTGATATGAAGCTAAACCTTCTACATCGCATGGATTTGAAGTTAAGCCTTCTACTTCGCATTCATTTGAAGCTAACTCGTTAGTTTCGAATGCAGTTGTAGCTAAATAATGTATATCACAGGTATTCTTAGCTAAACCATTTGTTTTGCATGGATTTGAAGCTACGCCTTCTACTTCGCATTGATTTGAAGCTAAATCATGTGTTTCGCATGGAATTGAAGCAACCTCGTTTGTTCCTCCAGCTTTTCAAGCTATATCACTTATATCGCAAGTATTTGAAGCTAAATCATATGTGTCGCATGGATTTGAAGCTGAACCTTCTACATCGCATTGATTTGAAGCTAAATCTTGTGTATCGCATGGATTTGAAGCTAAACCTTCTACATCACATTGATTTGCAGCTAAATCATGTGTTTCGCATGGATGTGAAGCTAACTCGTTAGTTTCGCATGCAGTTGTAGCTAAATAATGTATATCACAAGTATTAGTAGCTAAACCATTTGTTTTGCATGGATTTGAAGCTACGCCTTCTACTTCGCATTGATTTGAAGCTAAATCATGTGTTTCGCATGGAATTGAAGCAACCTCGTTTGTTCCTCCAGCTTTTCAAGCTATATCACTTATATCGCAAGTATTTGAAGCTAAATCATATGTGTCGCATGGATTTGAAGCTGAACCTACTACATCGCATTGATTTGAAGCTAAATCTTGTGTATCGCATGGATTTGAAGCTAAACCTTCTACATCGCATTGATTTGAAGCTAAATCATTTGTTTCGCATGGATTTGAATCTAAGCCTTGTCCTTCGAATTGATTTGAAGCTAAACTTTCTACCTCTTATTATTTTGAAGCTAAACCTTCTACATCGCATAGATTTGCAGCTAAATCATGTGTTTCGCATGGATTTGAAGCAAACTCGTCCGCTTCGCCTGCAGTTGAATCTACATCAATTATATCGCTAGTATTTGAAGCTAAATCATGTGTATCGCGTGGATTTTGAAGCTAACTCGTTTGATTAGTCTGCATTTGAAGCTATATCACTTATACCCCAAGTGTTTGAAGCTAAATCATTTGTTTCGCGTGGATTTGAAGCTAAACCTTCTACATCGCATTGATTTGAAGCTAAACCTTCTACATTCTATTGATTTGAAGCTAAACCTTCTACATTCTATTGATTTGAAGCTAAACCTTCTACCTCTTATTGTTTTGAAGCTAAACCTTCTACATCGCATTGATTTGCAGCTAAATCATGTGTTTTGCATGGGTTTGATGCTAACTCGTTTGTCTCCCCTGCATTTGAAGCTATATCAGTTATATCAGAAGTATCTGATGCTAAATCATTTGTTTCGCATGGATTTGAAGCTAAACCTTCTACATCGCATTGATTTGAAGCTAAATCATGGGTATCGCATGGATTTCGAAGCTAACACGATTGATTAGTCTTCATTTGAAGCTATATCACTTACACCCCATGTGTTTGAAGCTGTATCATTTGTTTCGCATGGATTTGAAGCTAAATCTTCTTCATCGCATTGATTTGCAGTTAAATCATGTGTTTCGCATCGGTTTGAAGCTAACTCGTTCGTTGCGCATGCAGTTAAATCTAAATAACGTATATCACAAGTATTTGAAGCTAAACCATTTGATTCGCATGGATTTGAAGCTAAGCCTTCTACTTCGCATTAATTGGAGGATAAATCACGTGTTTGGCATGGATTTGAAGCTAAACCTTCTACATCGCATTGATTTGAAGCTAAATCATGTGTTTCGCATGGATTTGAAGCTAACTCGTTCGTTTCGCCTGTATTCGAAGCTATATCACTTATATCGCAAGTATTTGAAGCTAAATCATATGTGTCGCATGGATTTGAAGCTGAACCTACTACATCGCATTGATTTGAAGCTAAATCTTGTGTATCGCATGGATTTGAAGCTAAACCTTCTACATCGCATTGATTTGAAGCTAAATCATGTGAATCGCATGGATTTGAAGCTAACTCGTTCGTTTCGCATGCAGTTGTAGCTAAATGATGTATATCACAAGTATTTGTAGCTAAACCATTTGTTTTGCATGGATTTGAAGCCAAGCCTCCTACTTCGCATTCATTTGAAGCTAAATCATTTGTTTCGTATCGATTTGAAGCTAAACCTTCTACATCGCATTGATTTGAAGCTAAACCTACTATATTCTATTGATTTGAAGCTAAACCTTCTACCACTTATTGATATGAAGCTAAACCTTCTACATCGCATGGATTTGAAGCTAAGCCTTCTACTTCGCATTCATTTGAAGCTAACTCGTTAGTTTCGCATGCAGTTGTAGCTAAATAATGTATATCACAAGTATTTGTAGCTAAACCATTTGTTTCGCATGGATTTGAAGCTACGCCTTCTACTTCGCATTGATTTGAAGCTAAATCATGTGTTTCGCATGGAATTGAAGCAACCTCGTTTGTTCCTCCAGCTTTTCAAGCTATATCACTTATATCGCAAGTATTTGAAGCTAAATCATATGTGTCGCATGGATTTGAAGCTGAACCTACTACATCGCATTGATTTGAAGCTAAATCTTGTGTATCGCATGGATTTGAAGCTAAACCTTCTACATCGCATTGATTTGAAGCTAAATCATTTGTTTCGCATGGATTTGAATTTAAGCCTTGTCCTTCCAATTGATTTGAAGCTAAATCTTATGTATCGCATGGATTTGAAGCTAAACCTTCTACATCGCATTGATTTGAAGCTAAATCATGTGAATCGCATGGATTTGAAGCTAACTCGTTCGTTTCGCATGCAGTTGTAGCTAAATAATGTATATCACAAGTATTTGTAGCTAAACCATTTGTTTTGCATGGATTTGAAGCCAAGCCTTGTACTTCGCATTCATTTGAAGCTAAATCATTTGTTTCGCATGGATTTGAATCTAAGCATTGTACTTCGAATTGATTTGAAGCTAAATCATGTGTTTCGTATGGATTTGAAGCTGAACCTTCTACATCGCATTGATTTGAAGCTAAATCATGTGTCTCGCATGGAATTGAAGCTACCTTGTTTGTTCCTACAGCTTTTGAAGCTATATCACTTATATCGCAAGTATTTGAAGCTAACTCATATGTGTCTCATGGATTTGAAGCTGAACCTACTACATCGCATTGATTTGAATCTAAATCATGTGTGTCGTATGGATTTGAAGCTAAACCTTCTACTTCGCATTTATTTGAAGCTAAACCTTCTATATTCTATTGATTTGAAGCTAAACCATCTACCTCTTATTGATTTGAAGCTAAACCTTCTACATCGCATTGATTTGAAGATAAATGGTGTGTTTCGCATGGATTTGAAGCTAAATCGTTAGTTTCGCATGCAGTTGTAGCTAAATAATGTATATCATAAGTATTCGTAGCTAAACCATTTGTTTTGCATGGATTTGTAGCTACGCCTTCTACTTCGCATTGATTTGAAGCTAAATCAAGTGTTTCGCATGGAATTGAAGCAACCTCGTTTGTTCCTCCAGCTTTTCAAGCTATATCACTTATATCGCAAGTATTTGAAGCTAAATCATATGTGTCGCATGGATTTGAAGCTGAACCTACTACATCGCATTGATTTGAAGCTAAATCTTGTGTATCGCATGGATTTGAAGCTAAACCTTCTACATCGCATTGATTTGAACCTAAATCATTTGTTTCGCATGGATTTGAATTTAAGCCTTGTCCTTCGAATTGATTTGAAGCTAAATCATGTGTTTCGTATGGATTTGAAGCTAAACCTTCCACATCGCATTGATTTGAAGATAAATGGTGTGTTTCGCATGGATTTGAAGCTAAATCGTTAGTTTCGCATGCAGTTGTAGCTAAATAATGTATATCACAAGTATTTGTAGCTAAACCATTTGTTTCGAATGGATTTGAAGCTAATCCTTCTTCATCGCATTGATTTGCAGCTAAATCATGTGTTTCGCATGGATTTGAAGCGAACTCATTCGTTGCGCATGCAGTTAAATCTAAATAACGTATATCACATGTATGTGAAGCTAAACAATTTGATTCGCATGGATTTGAAGCTAAACCTTCTATATTCTATTGATTTGAAGCTGAACCTTCTACCTCTAATTGATTTGAAGCTAAACCTTCTACATCGCATTGATTTGAAGCTAAATCATGTGTATCGCATGGATTTGAAGTTAACTCGTTTGTTTCGCATGCAGTTGTAGCTAAATAATGTATATCACAAGTATATGTAGTTAAACCATTTGATTCGCATGGATTTGAAGCCAAGCCTTCTACTTCGCATTCATTTGAAGCTAAATCATTTGTTTCGCATGGATTTGAATCTAAGCATTGTACTTCGAATTGATTTGAAGCTAAATCATGTGTTTCGTATGGATTAGAAGCTAAACCTTCTTCATCGCATTTATTTGAAGCTAAACCTACAATATTCTATTGATTTGATGCTAAACCATCTACCTCTTATTGATTTGAAGCAAACCTTCTACATCCAATTGATTTGAAGATAAATCGTGTATTTCGCATGGATTTGAAGTTAACACGTTAGTTTCGCATGCAGTTGTAGCTTAATAATCTATATCACAAGTATTTGTAGCTAAACCATTTGTTTCGCACGGATTTGAAGCTACGCCTTCTACTTCGCATTGATTTGAAGCTAAATCATTTGTTTCGCATGGAATTGAAAACACGTCGTTTGTTCCTCCAGCTTTTGAATCTATATCACTTATATCGCAAGTATTTGAAGCTAAACCATTTGATTCGCATGGATTTGAAGCTGAATCATGTGTTTCGCATTGATTTGAAGCTAAATCATGTGTTTTGCATGCAGTTGAAGCTAAATCATGTCTTTCACAAGTATTTGAAGATGAACCATTTGAATTGCATTGATTTGAACCCGAGCCTTCTACTTCGCTCTGATTTGCAGCTAAATAATGTGTTTCGCATGGATTTGAAGCTAAATCATGTGTTTCGCATGGAATTGAAGCAACCTCGTTTGTTCCCCCAGCTTTTCAAGCTATATCACTTATATCGCAAGTATTTGAAGCTAAATCATATGTGTCGCATGGATTTGAAGCTGAACCTTCTACATCGCATTGATTTGAAGCTATATCTTGTGTATCGCATGGATTTGAAGCTAAACCTTCTACATCACATTGATTTGCAGCTAAATCATGTGTTTCGCATGGATTTGAAGCTAACTCGTTAGTTTCGCATGCAGTTGTAGCTAAATAACATTTATCACAAGTATTTGTAGTTAAACCATTTGTTTTGCATGGATTTGAAGCCAAGCCTTCTACTTCGCATTCATTTGAAGCTAAATCATTTGTTTGGCATGGATTTGAATCTAAGCCTTGTCCTTCGAATTGATTTGAATCTAAATCATGTGTGTCGCATGGATTTGAAGCTAAACCTTCTACTTCGCATTGATTTGAAGCTAAATCATGGGTATCGCATGGATTTTGAAGCTAACACGATTGATTAGTCTTCATTTGAAGCTATATCACTTACACCCCATGTGTTTGAAGCTGTATCATTTGTTTCGCATGGATTTGAAGCTAAATCTTCTTCATCGCATTGATTTGCAGCTAAATCATGTGTTTCGCATCGATTTGAAGCTAACTCGTTCGTTGCGCATGCAGTTAAATCTAAATAACGTATATCACAAGTATTTGAAGCTAAACCATTTGACACGCATGGATTTGAAGCTAAGCCTTCTACTTCGCATTAATTGGAAGATAAATCACGTGTTTTGCATGGATTTGAAGCTAAAGCTTCTACATCACATTGATTTGAAGCTAAATCATGTGTTTCGCATGGATTCGAAGCTGACTCGTTCGTTTCGACTGTATTCGAATCTATATCACTTATATCGCAAGAATTTGAAGCTAAATCATATGTGTCGCATGGATTTGAAGCTGAACCTACTACATCGCATTGATTTGAAGCTAAATCTTGTGTATGGCATGGATTTGAAGCTAAACATTCTACATCGCATTGATTTGAAGCTAAATCATGTGTATCGCATGGATTTGAAGTTAACTCGTTTGTTTCGCATGCAGTTGTAGCTAAATAATGTATATCACAAGTATTTGTAGCTAAACCATTTGTTTCGCATGGATTTGAAGCTACGCCTTCTACTTCGCATTGATTTTAAGCTAAATCATTTGTTTCGCATGGAATTGAAGCCACCTCGTTTGTTCCTCCAGCTTTTGAAGCTATATCACTTATATCGCAAGTATTTGAAGCTAAATCATATGTGCCGCATGGATTTGAAGCTAAGCCTCCTTCTTCGCATTCATCTGGAGCTAAATCATTTGTTTCGCATGGATTTGAATCTAAGCCTTGTCCTTCGAATTGATTTGAGGCTAAATCATGTGTTTCGTATGGATTTGAAACTAAACCTTCTACATCGCATTGATTTGAAGCTAAACCTTCTATATTCTATTGATTTGAAGCTAAACCTTCTACCTCTTATTGATTTGAAGCTAAACCTTCTACATGGCATTGATTTGAAGATAAATCGTGTGTTTCGCATAGATTTGAAGCTAACTCGTTAGTTTCGCATGCAGTTGTAGTTAAATAATGTATATCACAAGTATTTGTAGCTAAACCATTTGTTTCGCATGGATTTGGAGCTACGCCTTCTACTTCGCATTGATTTGAAGCTAAAGCATTTGTCTTGCATGGAACTGAAGCTACCTTGTTTGTTCCTCCTGCTTTTGAAGCTATATCACTTATGTCGCATGGATTTGAAGCTGAACCAACTACATCACATTGATTTGAAGCTAAATCATGTGTATCTCATGGAGTTGAAGCAAACTATCTACATCGCATTGATTTGAAGCTTAATCATGTGTATCGCATGGATTTGAAGCTAAACCACCTACATCGCATTGATTTGCAGCTAAATCATGTGTTTCGCATGGATTTGAAGGTAACTCGTTCGTTTCGCCTGCAGTTGAATCTACATCACTTATATCGCTAGTATTTGAAGCTAAATCATGTGTATCGCTTGGATGTTGAAGCTAACTCGTTTGATTAGTCTTCATTTGAAGCTATATCACTTACACCCGAAGCGTTTGAAGCTATATCATTTGATTCGCATGGATTTGAAGCTAATCCTTCTTCATCGCATTGATTTGCAGCTAAATCATGTGTTTCGCATGGATTTGAAGCTACCTCGTATGTTCCTACAGCTTTTGAAGCTATATCACTTATATCGCAAGTATTTGAAGCTAAATCATATGTGTCGCATGTATTAGAAGCTAAACCTACTACATCGCATTGATTTGAAGCTAAATCTTGTGTATAGCATGGATTTGAAGCTAAAACTTCTACATCGCATTGATTTGAAGCTAAATCATGTGAATCGCATGGATTTGATGTTAACTCGTTCGTTTCGCATGCAATTGTAGCTAAATGACGTATATCACAAGTATTTGTAGCTAAACCATTTGTTTTGCATGGATTTGAAGCTAAACCTTCTACTTCGCATTCATTTGATGCTAAATCATGTGTTTCGTAACGATTTGAAGCTAAACCTTCTGCATCGCATTGATTTGAAGCTAAATCTTGAGTATGGCATGGATTTGAAGCTAAACCTTCTACATCGCATTGATTTGAAGCTGAATCATGTGTATCGCATGGATTTGAAGCAAACTCGTTTGTTCCGCATGCAGTTGTAGCTAAATAATGTATATCACAAGTATTTGTAGCTAATCCATTTGTTTCGCATGGATCTGAAGCTAAGCCTTCTACTCGCATTGATTTGAAGTTAAATCATTTGTTTCGCATGGAATTGAAGCCGCCTCGTTTGTTCCTCCAGCTTTTGAATCTATATCACTTATATCGCAAGTATTTGAAGCTAAATCATGTGTGTCGCATGGATTTGAAGCTGAACCTCCTACATCGCATTGATTTGAAGCTAAACCTTCTACATCGCATTGATTTGCAGCTAAATCATGTGTTTCGCATGGATATGAAGCTAACTCGTTCGTTTCGCCTGCAGTTGTATCTACATCACTTATATCGCTAGTATTTGAAGCTAAGTCATGTGTATCGCGTGGATTTTGATGCTAACTCGTTTGATTAGTCTTCATTTGAAGCTATATCACTTACACCCCAAGTGTTTGAAGCTATATCATTTGTTTCGCATGGATTTGAAACTAAACCATCTTCATCGCATTGATTTGAAGCTAAATCATGTGTTTCGCATTGATTTGAAGCTAAATCATGTGTTTTGCATGCAATTGAAGCTAAATCGTGTCTTTCACAAGTATTTGAAGATGAACCATTTGAATTGCATTGATTCGAACGCGAGCCTTCTACTTCGCACTGATGTGCAGCTAAATAATGTGTTTCGCATGGATTTGAAGCTAACTCGTTCGTTTTGCTTGCAGTTGAATCTACATCACTTATATCGCAAGTATTTGAAGCTAAATCATATGTGTCGCATGGATTTGAAGCTGAACCTACTACATCGCATTGACTTGAAGCTAAATCTTGTGTATGGCATGGATTTGAAGCTAAACCTTCTACATCGCATTCATTTGAAGCTAAATCATGTGTTTCGCATGGATTTGAAGCTAAACCTTCTACATCGCATTGATTTGCAGCTGAATCATGTGTTTCGCATGGATTTGAAGCTACCTCGTTTCTTCCTACAGCTTTTGAAGCTATATCACTTATATCGCAAGTATTTGAAGCTAAATCATATGTGTCGCATGGATTTGAAGCTGAACCTACTACATCGCATTCATTTGAAGCTAAATTTTGTGTATCGCATGGATTTGAAGCTAAACCTTCTACATCGCATTGATTTGAAGATGAATCGTGTGTTTCGCATAGATTTGAAGCTTACTCGTTAGTTTCGCATGCAGTTGTAGCTAAATAATGTATATCACAAGTATTTGTAGCTAAACCATTTGTTTCGCATGGATTTGAAGCTACGCCTTCTACTTCGCATTGATTTGATGCTAAATCATTTGTTTCGCATTGAATTGAAGCTACCTCGTTTGTTCCTCCTGCTTTTGAAGCTATATCACTTATATCGCAAGTATTTGAAGCTAAATCATATGTGTCGCATGGATTTGAAGCTGAACCTACTACATCGCATTGATTTGAAGCTAAATCATATGTGTCGCATGGATTTGAAGCTGAACCTACTACATCGCATTGATTTGAAGCTAAATCTTGTGTATCGCATGGATTTGAAGCTAAACCTTCTACATCGCATTGATTTGAAGATAAATCGTGTGTTTCGCATAGATTTGAAGCTTACTCGTTAGTTTCGCATGCAGTTGTAGCTAAATAATGTATATCACAAGTATTTGTAGCTAAACCATTTGTTTCGCATGGATTTGAAGCTACGCCTTCTACTTCGCATTGATTTGAAGCTAAATCATTTGTTTCGCATAGAATTGAAGCTACCTCGTTTGTTCCTCTTGCTTTTGAAGCTATATCACTTATATCGCATGGATTTGAAGCTGAACATACTACTTCGCATTGATTTGAATCTAAATCATTTGTTTGGCATGGTTTTGGAGCTAACTCGTTTGTTACTCCTGCATTTGAAGCTATATCACTTATATCGCAAGTATTTGAAACCAAATCATTTGTTCCGTATGGATTTGAAGTTAAGCCTTTTACGTCGCATTGACTTGCATCCAAATCATGTGTTTCGCTTGGATTTGAAGCTAAATCATGTGTTTCGCATATATTTGAAGCTAGCTCGATTGTATCGCCTGCATTGGAAGCTGTTTCAATTATATCTCAAGTATTCGAAGGTAAACCATTTGTTCCGCATGCATTTGAAGCTAAGTCGTCTACTTCGCATTGATTTGAAGCTAAATAATGTGTTTGGTATGGATTTGAATCTAACTCGTTTATTTGGCTTGCATTTGAAGCTATATCATTTATATCGCAAGTATCTGAAGCTAAATCATTTGTTTCTCATGGATTTGAAGCTAAACCATCAACATCGCATTGATTTGAAGCTAAATCAAATGTTTCGCTTGGATTTGAAGCTAACTCCTTTGTTTCGCCTGCATTTGAAGCTATATCACTTATATCGCAAGTACTTGAAGCCGATCAATTCGTACCGCATGAATTTGAATTTAAACCATGTGTTTCACATGAATTTGAACCTAAATCTTGTCTTAAGCATGCATATGAAGCTAAATCATGTGTTTCGCTTGGAGTTGAATCTAGCTCGTTTGTTTCGTCTGCATTTGAAGCTATATCAATTATATCGCAATTATCTGATGCTAAATCATTTGTTTCGCATGGATTTCAAGCTAACTCGTTTGTTTCGCCAGCATTTGAAGCTAAATCATGTATATCACAAGTATTTGAAGCTAACGCATTTGTTTCTCATGGATTTGAAGCTAAGCATTCTACTTCGCATTGATTTGAATCTAAATCATCTGTTTCGCACGGATTTGAAGCTAACACGCTTTTTTCGTTTCCAGTTGCTGCTAAATCATTTATATCGCAAGTATTTGAAGCTAAATCATTTGTTTCGCATGGATTATAAGCAAATCCTTCTACTTCGTATTGATTTGAAGCTAAAGCATGTGTTTTGCTTGGATTTGAAGCTAACTCGTTTGTATCGCCTGCATTTGAAGCTAAATCATGTATATCACAAGTATTTGATGCTAAACCATTTGTTTCTCATGGATTTGAAGATAAACCTTCTACTTCGCATTGATTTGAAGCTATATCATGTGTTTCGTTTGATTTGAAGCTAACTCGTTTGTTTCGCATGCAGGTGAAGCTAAATAATGTGTAAAACAAGTTTTTGAAGCTAAACTATTCGTTTCGCATGGATTTGAAGCTATATCTCTTATATTCGCAAGCATTTGAAACTAAATCATTCGTTTAGCATGGATTTGAAGCTAAGCCTTCTACATCGCATTGATTTGAAGCTAAATCATGTGTTTCGCATAGATTTGAAGCTAACACGTTTGTTTCGCATGCAGTTAAGGTAAATCATGTATATCACAAGTGTCTGAAGCTAAGCCATTTGTTTCGCAAGACTATACAGCTAAACCATGTGTTTCGGATGAATTTGCAACTAAATCTTGTGTTTAGCATTGATTTGATCCTAAATCATGTGTTCCTTCTGGATTTGTAGCTTACTCGTTTGTTTCGCCTGCATTTGAAGCTAAACCATGTATAAACCAAGAATTTGAAGCTCAACCATTTGGTTCGCATGGATTTGAAGATAAGCCTTCTACTTCGCATTGATTTGAAGCTAACTCGTTTGTTTCGTCTGCATTTGAAGCTACACCATGTATAAAACAAGTACTTGACGCTAAACCATTTGTTTCGCATGGATTTGAAGATAAGCCTTCTACTTCGCATTGATTTGAAGCGAACTCGGTTGTTTCCTCTGCATTTGAAGCTATATCACTTATATTCGCAAGTATTTGAAGCTAAACCATTCGTTTCGCATGGATTTGAAGCTAACTCGATTGTTTCGCCTGCAGTTGAAGCTAAATCATGTATAAAACAAGTATTTTAAGCTAAACCATTTGATTTGAATGGATTTGAAGCTATGCCTTCTACGTCGCATTGATTTGAAGCCAACTCGATCGTTTCGCGACCATTTCAAGATATATCACTTATATTCGCAAGTATTTGAAGCTAATCCATTTGTTTCGCTTGGATATGAAGCTAAGCCTTCTATTTCGCATGAATTTGAATCTAAATCATGTGTTTGGCTTGGATTTGAAGCCATCACGATTGTTTCACGTGCAGTAGAAGCTTAATCATGTATATCAGAGGTATTTGAAGCTAAAACAATTGTTTCGCATGGATTTAAAGCTATGACTTCAAGTTCGTATTGATTTGAAGCTAAATCATGTGTTTCGCTTGGATTTGAAGGTAACTCGTTTTTTTCGCATGTAGTTGAAGCTAAATCATATATAAAACTGGTATTTGATGTTAAACCATATGATTCGCGTGGATTTGTAGCTAAATCGTTTGTTTGGCATGCAGTTGAAGCTAAATCATGTATATCACAAGTATTTGAAGCTAAACCATTTGATTCGCATGGATTTGAAGCTAATCCTTCTACTGCGCATTGACCTTAAGCTGAATCATGTGTTTCGCATGGATTTGAAGCTAAACCCTCTATACCGCATTGATTGGAAGCTAAATCATGTGTTTCGCATGCATTTGAAGCTAAATCTTCTACACCGCATTGATTTGAAGCTAAATCTTGTGTTTCGCATGGATTCGAAACAAACTCGTTTGTTACGCTTCCAGTTGAAGCTAAATCATTTATATCGCAAGTATTTGAAGCTAAATCATTTGTTTCGCATGGATTTTAAGCTAAACCTTCTACATCGTATAGATTTGAAGCTAAATCTTGCCGTTCACATGGATTCGAAGCAAACTCGTTCGTTTCGCTTCCAGTTGAAGCTAAATCATTTACATCTTAAGTATTTGAAGCTAAATCATTAGTTCCGCATGAATTTGAAGCTAAATCATGTATATCACAATTATTTGAAGCTAAACCATTTGTTTCGCATGGATTTGAAGATAAGCCTTCTACTTCGCATTGATTTGAAGCTAAATCATGTGTTTCCCTTGGGTGTGAAGCTAAATCGTTTGTTTCGCATGCAGCTGAAGCAAAATCATGTATATCACAAGTGTTTGAAGCTGAACCATTCGATTCGCATGGATTTGTTGCTAAGCCTTCTACTTCGAATTGATTTGGAGCTAAGTCATGTGTTTCACTTGGATATGAAGCTAACTCGATTGTTTCGCATGCACTTGAAGATAAATCATGTATATCACAAGTATTTGAAGCTAAACCATTTGTTTCGCATTGATTTGGAGCTAAGCCTTCTACTTCGCATTGATTTGAAGTTAAATCATGTGTTTCCCTTGTGTGTGAAGCTAAGTCGTTTGTGTCGCATGCAGCTGAAGCAAAATCATGTATATCACAAGTATTTGAAGCTAAACCATTTGTTTCGCATGTATTTGAACCTAAATCTTCTACTTCGCATTGATTTGAAGTTAAATCATGTGTTACGCTTGGATTTGAAGAGCACTCGTTTGTTTCGCCTGCATTTGCAGCTATATCACTTATATCGCACGTATATGAAGCTAATTAATTTGTGTCGCATGGATTTGATGCTAAGCCTTCTAATTCGCATTGATTTGAAGCTAAATCATGTGTTTCGCTTGGATTTGAAGCTAACTCGTTTGTTTCGCATGCATTTGAAGCTATATCACTTATATCGCAAGTATAAGAAGTTAAATCATTCGTTTCGCATGGATTTGATGCTAAATCATGTGATTCACAAGGATTTGAAGCTAACACGTTTGTTTTGCCTGCATTTGAAGCTATATCACTTATATTCGCATGTATTTGAAACTAAATCATACGCTTCGCAACGATTTGATGCTGACCTTTCAACTTCGCATTGATTTGAAGCTAAATCATGTGTTTCGCTTGGATTTGAAGCTAACTCGTTTGTTTCGTATGCAGTTGAAGTTATATCACTGATACTCGCAAGTATTTGAAGCTAAATCATTCGTTTCGCATGGATCTGATGCTAAATCATGTGATTCGCGTGGATTTGAAGCTAACTCGTTTGTTTTGCCTGCATTTGAAGCTATATCACTTATATTCACAAGGAATTGAAGCTAAACCATTCGTTTCGCATGGATTTGATGCTAAGCCTTCTACTTCCCATTCATTTGAAGTTAAATCATGTGTTACGCTTGGATTTGAAGATCACTCGTTTGTTTCGCCTGCTTTTGAAGCTATATCACTTATATCGCAAGTATAAGAAGCTAAATAATTTGTGTTGCATGAATTTGATGCTAAGCCTTCTACTTCCCATTGATTTGAAGTTGAATCATGTGTTACGCTTGGATTTAAAGCTCACTCGTGTGTTTCGCCTGCATTTGATGCTATATCACTTGTATCACATGTATATGAAGCTAAATAATTTGTGTCGCATGGATTTGATGCTAAGGCTTCTATTTCGCATTGATTTGAAGCTAAATCATGTGTTTCGCTTGGATTTGAAGCTAACTCGTTTGTTTCGCATGCAGTTGAAGCTAAATCATGTATATCACAAGTATTTGAAGCTAAACCATTTGTTTCGCATGTATTTGAAGGTAAATCTTCTACTTCCCATTGATTTGAAGTTAAATCATGTGTTACCCTTGGATTTAATGCTCACTCGTTTGTTTCGCATGCATTTGAAGCTATATCACTTGTATCGCAAGTATAAGAAGCTAAATAATATGTGTTCCATGGATTTGTTGCTAAGCCTTCTACTTCGCATTGATTTGAAGTTAAATCATGTGTTTCCCTTGGGTGTGAAGCTAAATCGTTTGTTTCGCATGCAGCTGAAGCAAAATCATGTATATCACAAGTGTTTGAAGCTGAACCATTTGATTCGCATGGATTTGAAGCTAAGCCTTCTACTTCGAATTGATTTGAAGCTAAATCATGTGTTTGGCTTCGATTTGAAGCTATCTCGTTTGTTTGGCTTCGATTTGAAGCTATCTCGTTTGTTTCGAATGCAGTTGAAGCTAAATCATGTATATCACAAGCATTTGAAGCTAAACCATTTGTTTCGCATGGATTCGGAGGTAAATCTACTTCCCATTGATTTGAAGTTAAATCATGTGTTACGCTTGGATTTAAAGCTCACTCGTGTGTTTCGCCTGCATTTGAAGCTATATCGCTTGAATCGCATGTATATGAAGCTAAATAATTTGTGTCGCTTGGATTTGATGCTAAGCCTTCTATTTCGCATTGATTTGAAGCTAAATCATGTGTTTCACTTGGATATGAAGCTAACTCGTTTGTTTCGCATGCGGTTGAAAATAAATCATGTATATCACAAGTGTTTGAAGCTGAACCATTCGATTCGCATGGATTTGAAGCTAAGCGTTCTACTTCGAATTGATTTCGAGCTAAGTCATGTGTCTCACTTGGATATGAAGCTAACTCGTTTGTTTCGCATGCAGTTGAAGCTAAATCATGTATATCACAAGTATTTGAAGCTAAACCATTTGTTTCGCATGGATTTGAAGCTAAACCTTCTACATCGCATTGATTTGAAGCTAAAGCATGTATATAGTATGGATTTGAAGCTAACTCGTCCGTTTCGCATGCAGTTGTAGCTAAATAATGTATATCACAAGTATTTGTAGCTAAACGATTTGTTTTGCATGGAATTGAAGCTAAGCCTTCTACTTCGCATTGATTTGAAGCTATATCATGTCTTTCTTATGGATTTGAAGCTAAACCTTCTACATCGCATTGATTTGAAGCTAAATCATGTGTTTCGCTTGGATTTGACGCTAACTCGTTTGTTTCGCATGCAGTTGAAGCTAAATCATGTATAAAACAAGTATTTGAAGCTAAACCATTCGTTTCGGATGGATTTGAGGCTAAGCCTTCTGCTTCGCATGAATTTGAAGCTGAAACATGTATGTCGCTTGGATTTGAAGCTAACTTGTTTGTTTCGCATCCGGTTGAAGCTAAATCATGTATATCACAAGTATATAGAGCTAAACCATTTGTTTCGCATGGATTTGAGGGTAAATCTCCTACTTCGCATTGATTTGAAGTTAAATCATGTGTTACGCTTGGATCTAAAGCTCACTCGTTTGTTTCGCCTGCATTTGAAGATATATCACATATATTCGCAAGTATTTGAAGCTCAATCATTCGTTACGCATGGATTTGAACCTAAATCTTCTACTTCGCATTGATTTGAAGTTAAATCATGTGTTTCGCTTGGATTTGAAGCTACCTCGTTTGTTTCGCATGCAGTTGAAGCTAAATCATATATATCACAAGTATTTGAAGCTAAACCATTTGTCTCGCATGGATTTGAACCTAAATCTTCTACTTCGCATTGATTTGAAGCTAAATCATGTGTTTCGCTTGGATTTGAAGGTAACTCGTTTTTTTCGCATGTAGTTGAAGCTAAATCATATATAAAACAGGTATTTGATGTTAAACCATATGATTCGCGTGGATTTGTAGCTAAATCGTTTGTTTGGCATGCAGTTGTAGCTAAATCATGTATATCACAAGTATTTGAAGCTAAACCATTTGATTCGCATGGATTTGAAGCTAATCCTTCTACTGCGCATTGACTTGAAGCTGAATCATGTGTTTCGCATGGATTTGAAGCTAAACCCTCTATTCCGCATTGATTGGAAGCTAAATCATGTGTTTCGCACGCATTTGAAGCTAAATCTTCTACACCGCAATGATTTGAAGCTAAATCTTGTGTTTCGCATGGATTCGAAACAAACTCGTTTGTTACGCTTCCAGTTGAAGCTAAATCATTTATATCGCAAGTATTTGAAGCTAAATCATTTGTTTCGCATGGATTTTAAGCTAAACCTTCTACATCGTATAGATTTGAAGCTAAATCTTGTCGTTCACATGGATTCGAAGCAAACTCGTTCGTTTCGCTTCCAGTTGAAGCTAAATCATTTACATCTTAAGTATTTGAAGCTAAATCATTAGTTCCGCATGAATTTGAAGCTAAATCATGTATATCACAATTATTTGAAGCTAAACCATTTGTTTCGCATGGATTTGAAGAAAAGCCTTCTACTTCGCATTGATTTGAAGCTAAATCATGTGTTTCCCTTGGGTGTGAAGCTAAATCGTTTGTTTCGCATGCAGCTGAAGCAAAATCATGTATATCACAAGTGTTTGAAGCTGAACCATTCGATTCGCATGGATTTGAAGCTAAGCCTTCTACTTCGAATTGATTTGGAGCTAAGTCATGTTTTTCACTTGGATATGAAGCTAACTCGATTGTTTCGCATGCACTTGAAGATAAATCATGTATATCACAAGTATTTGAAGCTAAACCATTTGTTTCGCATTGATTTGGAGCTAAGCCTTCTACTTCGCATTGATTTGAAGTTAAATCATGTGTTTCCCTTGTGTGTGAAGCTAAGTCGTTTGTGTCGCATGCAGCTGAAGCAAAATCATGTATATCACAAGTATTTGAAGATAAACCATTTGTTTCGCATGTATTTGAACCTAAATCTTCTACTTCGCATTGATTTGAAGTTAAATCATGTGTTACGCTTGGATTTGAAGAGCACTCGTTTGTTTCGCCTGCATTTGAAGCTATATCACTTATATCGCACGTATATGAAGCTAATTAATTTGTGTCTCATGGATTTGATGCTAAGCCTTCTAATTCGCATTGATTTGAAGCTAAATCATGTGTTTCGCTTGGATTTGAAGCTAACTCGTTTGTTTCGCATGCATTTGAAGCTATATCACTTATATCGCAAGTATAAGAAGTTAAATCATTCGTTTCGCATGGATTTGATGCTAAATCATGTGATTCACAATGATTTGAAGCTAACACGTTTGTTTTGCCTGCATTTGAAGCTATATCACTTATATTCGCATGTATTTGAAACTAAATCATACGCTTCGCAACGATTTGATGCTGACCTTTCAACTTCGCATTGATTTGAAGCTAAATCATGTGTTTCGCTTGGATTTGAAGCTAACTCGTTTGTTTCGTATGCAGTTGAAGTTATATCACTGATATTCGCAAGTATTTGAAGCTAAATCATACGTTTCGCATGGATCTGATGCTAAATCATGTGATTCGCATGGATTTGAAGCTAACTCGTTTGTTTTGCCTGCATTTGAAGCTATATCACTTATATTCACAAGGAATTGAAGCTAAACCATTCGTTTCGCATGGATTTGAAGCTAAGCCTTCTACTACGCATTGCTTTGAAGCTAAATCATGTAATTCGCATTGATTTGAGGCTAACTCGTTTGTTTCGCCTGCATTTGAAGCTATATCACTTACATCGCAAGTATGTGAAGCTAAATAGTTTGTTTCGCATGGATTTGTAGGTAAATCTTCTACTTCGAATTGATTTGAAGTGAAATCATGTGTTACCCTTGGATTTAAAGCTCACTCGATTGTTTCGCCTGCATTTGAAGCTATATCACTTATATCGCAAGTATAAGAAACTAAATAATTTGCGTTGCATGGATTTGATGCTAAGCCTTCTACTTCGCATTGATTTAAAGTTGAATCATGTGTTTCCCATGGGTGTGAAGCTAAATCGTTTGTTTCGCATGCAGCTGAAGCAAAATCATGTATATGACAAGTGTTTGAAGCTGAACCATTTGATTCGCATGGATTTGAAGCTAAGCCTTCTACTTCGAATTGATTTGGAGCTAAATCATGTGTTTCACTTGGATATGAAGCTAACTCGTTTGTTTCGCATGCGGTTGAATATAAATCATGTATATCACAAGTATTTGAAGCTAAACCATTTGTTTCGCATGGATTTGAAGGTAAATCTACTTCCCATTGATTTGAAGTTAAATCATGTGTTACGCTTGGATTTAAAGCTCACTCGTGTGTTTCGCCTGCATTTGAAGCTATATCACTTATATCGCAAGTATATGAAGTTAAATAATTTGTGTAGCATGGATTTGATGCTAAGCCTTCTAATTCGCATTGATTTGAAGCTAAATCATGTGTTTCGCTTGGCTTTGAAGATCACTTGTTTCTTTCGCCTGCATTTGAAACTATATCGCTTATATCGCAAGTATATGAAGCTAAATAATTTGTGTCGCATGGATTTGATGCCAAGCCTTCTATTTCGCATTGATTTGAAGCTAAATCATGTGTTTCGTTTGGATTTGACGCTAACTCGTTTGTTTCGCATGCAGTTGAAGCTAAATCATGTATAAAACAAGTATTTGAAGCTAAACCATTCGTTTCGGATGGATTTGAAGCTAAGCCTTCTACTTCGCATGAATTTGAAGCTGAATCATGTATGTCGCTTGGATTTGAAGCTAACTTGTTTGTTTCGCATCCGGTTGAAGCTAAATCATGTATATCACAAGTATATAGAGCTAAACCATTTGTTTCGCATGGATTTGAAGATAATCCTTCTACTTGGCATTGATTTGAAACTAACTCGATTGTTTCGCCCGCATTTGAAGCTGTTTCATTTATACCGCAAGTATTTGAAGCTAAATCATTCGTTTTGCATGGCTTTGAAGCTAACTCGTTTGTTTCGCCTGCATTAGAAGCTATATCACATATATTCACAAGTATTTGAAGCTAATCCATTTGTTTCGCTTGGATTTGATGCTAAGCCTTCTATTTCGCATTGATTTGAAGCTAAATCATGTGTTTCACTTGGATATGAAGCTAACTCGTTTGTTTCGCATGCGGTTGAAAATAAATCATGTATATCACAAGTGTTTGAAGCTGAACCATTCGATTCGCATGGATTTGAAGCTAAGCGTTCTACTTCGAATTGATTTCGAGCTAAGTCATGTGTCTCACTTGGATATGAAGCTAACTCGTTTGTTTCGCATGCAGTTGAAGCTAAATCATGTATATCACAAGTATTTGAAGCTAAACCATTTGTTTCGCATGGATTTGAAGCTAAACCTTCTACATCGCATTGATTTGAAGCTAAAGCATGTATATAGTATGGATTTGAAGCTAACTCGTCCGTTTCGCATGCAGTTGTAGCTAAATAATGTATATCACAAGTATTTGTAGCTAAACGATTTGTTTTGCATGGAATTGAAGCTAAGCCTTCTACTTCGCATTGATTTGAAGCTATATCATGTCTTTCTTATGGATTTGAAGCTAAACCTTCTACATCGCATTGATTTGAAGCTAAATCATGTGTTTCGCATGGATTTGAAGCTAACTCGATTGTTTCGCCTGCAGTTGAAGCTAAATCATGTATAAAACAAGTATTTTAAGCTAAACCATTTGATTTGAATGGATTTGAAGCTATGCCTTCTACGTCGCATTGATTTGAAGCCAACTCGATCGTTTCGCGACCATTTCAAGATATATCACTTATATTCGCAAGTATTTGAAGCTAATCCATTTGTTTCGCTTGGATATGAAGCTAAGCCTTCTATTTCGCATGAATTTGAATCTAAATCATGTGTTTGGCTTGGATTTGAAGCCATCACGATTGTTTCACGTGCAGTAGAAGCTTAATCATGTATATCAGAGGTATTTGAAGCTAAAACAATTGTTTCGCATGGATTTAAAGCTATGACTTCAAGTTCGTATTGATTTGAAGCTAAATCATGTGTTTCGCTTGGATTTGAAGGTAACTCGTTTTTTTTCGCATGTAGTTGAAGCTAAATCATATATAAAACTGGTATTTGATGTTAAACCATATGATTCGCGTGGATTTGTAGCTAAATCGTTTGTTTGGCATGCAGTTGAAGCTAAATCATGTATATCACAAGTATTTGAAGCTAAACCATTTGATTCGCATGGATTTGAAGCTAATCCTTCTACTGCGCATTGACCTTAAGCTGAATCATGTGTTTCGCATGGATTTGAAGCTAAACCCTCTATACCGCATTGATTGGAAGCTAAATCATGTGTTTCGCATGCATTTGAAGCTAAATCTTCTACACCGCATTGATTTGAAGCTAAATCTTGTGTTTCGCATGGATTCGAAACAAACTCGTTTGTTACGCTTCCAGTTGAAGCTAAATCATTTATATCGCAAGTATTTGAAGCTAAATCATTTGTTTCGCATGGATTTTAAGCTAAACCTTCTACATCGTATAGATTTGAAGCTAAATCTTGCCGTTCACATGGATTCGAAGCAAACTCGTTCGTTTCGCTTCCAGTTGAAGCTAAATCATTTACATCTTAAGTATTTGAAGCTAAATCATTAGTTCCGCATGAATTTGAAGCTAAATCATGTATATCACAATTATTTGCAGCTAAACCATTTGTTTCGCATGGATTTGAAGATAAGCCTTCTACTTCGCATTGATTTGAAGCTAAATCATGTGTTTCCCTTGGGTGTGAAGCTAAATCGTTTGTTTCGCATGCAGCTGAAGCAAAATCATGTATATCACAAGTGTTTGAAGCTGAACCATTCGATTCGCATGGATTTGTTGCTAAGCCTTCTACTTCGAATTGATTTGGAGCTAAGTCATGTGTTTCACTTGGATATGAAGCTAACTCGATTGTTTCGCATGCACTTGAAGATAAATCATGTATATCACAAGTATTTGAAGCTAAACCATTTGTTTCGCATTGATTTGGAGCTAAGCCTTCTACTTCGCATTGATTTGAAGTTAAATCATGTGTTTCCCTTGTGTGTGAAGCTAAGTCGTTTGTGTCGCATGCAGCTGAAGCAAAATCATGTATATCACAAGTATTTGAAGCTAAACCATTTGTTTCGCATGTATTTGAACCTAAATCTTCTACTTCGCATTGATTTGAAGTTAAATCATGTGTTACGCTTGGATTTGAAGAGCACTCGTTTGTTTCGCCTGCATTTGCAGCTATATCACTTATATCGCACGTATATGAAGCTAATTAATTTGTGTCGCATGGATTTGATGCTAAGCCTTCTAATTCGCATTGATTTGAAGCTAAATCATGTGTTTCGCTTGGATTTGAAGCTAACTCGTTTGTTTCGCATGCATTTGAAGCTATATCACTTATATCGCAAGTATAAGAAGTTAAATCATTCGTTTCGCATGGATTTGATGCTAAATCATGTGATTCACAAGGATTTGAAGCTAACACGTTTGTTTTGCCTGCATTTGAAGCTATATCACTTATATTCGCATGTATTTGAAACTAAATCATACGCTTCGCAACGATTTGATGCTGACCTTTCAACTTCGCATTGATTTGAAGCTAAATCATGTGTTTCGCTTGGATTTGAAGCTAACTCGTTTGTTTCGTATGCAGTTGAAGTTATATCACTGATACTCGCAAGTATTTGAAGCTAAATCATTCGTTTCGCATGGATCTGATGCTAAATCATGTGATTCGCGTGGATTTGAAGCTAACTCGTTTGTTTTGCCTGCATTTGAAGCTATATCACTTATATTCACAAGGAATTGAAGCTAAACCATTCGTTTCGCATGGATTTGATGCTAAGCCTTCTACTTCCCATTCATTTGAAGTTAAATCATGTGTTACGCTTGGATTTGAAGATCACTCGTTTGTTTCGCCTGCTTTTGAAGCTATATCACTTATATCGCAAGTATAAGAAGCTAAATAATTTGTGTTGCATGAATTTGATGCTAAGCCTTCTACTTCCCATTGATTTGAAGTTGAATCATGTGTTACGCTTGGATTTAAAGCTCACTCGTGTGTTTCGCCTGCATTTGAAGCTATATCACTTGTATCACATGTATATGAAGCTAAATAATTTGTGTCGCATGGATTTGATGCTAAGGCTTCTATTTCGCATTGATTTGAAGCTAAATCATGTGTTTCGCTTGGATTTGAAGCTAACTCGTTTGTTTCGCATGCAGTTGAAGCTAAATCATGTATATCACAAGTATTTGAAGCTAAACCATTTGTTTCGCATGTATTTGAAGGTAAATCTTCTACTTCCCATTGATTTGAAGTTAAATCATGTGTTACCCTTGGATTTAATGCTCACTCGTTTGTTTCGCATGCATTTGAAGCTATATCACTTGTATCGCAAGTATAAGAAGCTAAATAATATGTGTTCCATGGATTTGTTGCTAAGCCTTCTACTTCGCATTGATTTGAAGTTAAATCATGTGTTTCCCTTGGGTGTGAAGCTAAATCGTTTGTTTCGCATGCAGCTGAAGCAAAATCATGTATATCACAAGTGTTTGAAGCTGAACCATTTGATTCGCATGGATTTGAAGCTAAGCCTTCTACTTCGAATTGATTTGAAGCTAAATCATGTGTTTGGCTTCGATTTGAAGCTATCTCGTTTGTTTCGAATGCAGTTGAAGCTAAATCATGTATATCACAAGCATTTGAAGCTAAACCATTTGTTTCGCATGGATTCGGAGGTAAATCTACTTCCCATTGATTTGAAGTTAAATCATGTGTTACGCTTGGATTTAAAGCTCACTCGTGTGTTTCGCCTGCATTTGAAGCTATATCGCTTGAATCGCATGTATATGAAGCTAAATAATTTGTGTCGCTTGGATTTGATGCTAAGCCTTCTATTTCGCATTGATTTGAAGCTAAATCATGTGTTTCACTTGGATATGAAGCTAACTCGTTTGTTTCGCATGCGGTTGAAAATACATCATGTATATCACAAGTGTTTGAAGCTGAACCATTCGATTCGCATGGATTTGAAGCTAAGCGTTCTACTTCGAATTGATTTCGAGCTAAGTCATGTGTCTCACTTGGATATGAAGCTAACTCGTTTGTTTCGCATGCAGTTGAAGCTAAATCATGTATATCACAAGTATTTGAAGCTAAACCATTTGTTTCGCATGGATTTGAAGCTAAACCTTCTACATCGCATTGATTTGAAGCTAAAGCATGTATATAGTATGGATTTGAAGCTAACTCGTCCGTTTCGCATGCAGTTGTAGCTAAATAATGTATATCACAAGTATTTGTAGCTAAACGATTTGTTTTGCATGGAATTGAAGCTAAGCCTTCTACTTCGCATTGATTTGAAGCTATATCATGTCTTTCTTATGGATTTGAAGCTAAACCTTCTACATCGCATTGATTTGAAGCTAAATCATGTGTTTCGCTTGGATTTGACGCTAACTCGTTTGTTTCGCATGCAGTTGAAGCTAAATCATGTATAAAACAAGTATTTGAAGCTAAACCATTCGTTTCGGATGGATTTGAAGCTAAGCCTTCTGCTTCGCATGAATTTGAAGCTGAAACATGTATGTCGCTTGGATTTGAAGCTAACTTGTTTGTTTCGCATCCGGTTGAAGCTAAATCATGTATATCACAAGTATATAGAGCTAAACCATTTGTTTCGCATGGATTTGAGGGTAAATCTCCTACTTCGCATTGATTTGAAGTTAAATCATGTGTTACGCTTGGATCTAAAGCTCACTCGTTTGTTTCGCCTGCATTTGAAGATATATCACATATATTCGCAAGTATTTGAAGCTCAATCATTCGTTTCGCATGGATTTGAACCTAAATCTTCTACTTCGCATTGATTTGAAGTTAAATCATGTGTTTCGCTTGGATTTGAAGCTACCTCGTTTGTTACGCATGCAGTTGAAGCTAAATCATATATATCACAAGTATTTGAAGCTAAACCATTTGTTCCGCATGGATTTGAACCTAAATCTTCTACTTCGCATTGATTTGAAGCTAAATCATGTGTTTCGCTTGGATTTGAAGGTAACTCGTTTTTTTCGCATGTAGTTGAAGCTAAATCATATATAAAACAGGTATTTGATGTTAAACCATATGATTCGCGTGGATTTGTAGCTAAATCGTTTGTTTGGCATGCAGTTGTAGCTAAATCATGTATATCACAAGTATTTGAAGCTAAACCATTTGATTCGCATGGATTTGAAGCTAATCCTTCTACTGCGCATTGACTTGAAGCTGAATCATGTGTTTCGCATGGATTTGAAGCTAAACCCTCTATTCCGCATTGATTGGAAGCTAAATCATGTGTTTCGCATGCATTTGAAGCTAAATCTTCTACACCGCAATGATTTGAAGCTAAATCTTGTGTTTCGCATGGATTCGAAACAAACTCGTTTGTTACGCTTCCAGTTGAAGCTAAATCATTTATATCGCAAGTATTTGAAGCTAAATCATTTGTTTCGCATGGATTTTAAGCTAAACCTTCTACATCGTATAGATTTGAAGCTAAATCTTGTCGTTCACATGGATTCGAAGCAAACTCGTTCGTTTCGCTTCCAGTTGAAGCTAAATCATTTACATCTTAAGTATTTGAAGCTAAATCATTAGTTCCGCATGAATTTGAAGCTAAATCATGTATATCACAATTATTTGAAGCTAAACCATTTGTTTCGCATGGATTTGAAGAAAAGCCTTCTACTTCGCATTGATTTGAAGCTAAATCATGTGTTTCCCTTGGGTGTGAAGCTAAATCGTTTGTTTCGCATGCAGCTGAAGCAAAATCATGTATATCACAAGTGTTTGAAGCTGAACCATTCGATTCGCATGGATTTGAAGCTAAGCCTTCTACTTCGAATTGATTTGGAGCTAAGTCATGTTTTTCACTTGGATATGAAGCTAACTCGATTGTTTCGCATGCACTTGAAGATAAATCATGTATATCACAAGTATTTGAAGCTAAACCATTTGTTTCGCATTGATTTGGAGCTAAGCCTTCTACTTCGCATTGATTTGAAGTTAAATCATGTGTTTCCCTTGTGTGTGAAGCTAAGTCGTTTGTGTCGCATGCAGCTGAAGCAAAATCATGTATATCACAAGTATTTGAAGATAAACCATTTGTTTCGCATGTATTTGAACCTAAATCTTCTACTTCGCATTGATTTGAAGTTAAATCATGTGTTACGCTTGGATTTGAAGAGCACTCGTTTGTTTCGCCTGCATTTGAAGCTATATCACTTATATCGCACGTATATGAAGCTAATTAATTTGTGTCTCATGGATTTGATGCTAAGCCTTCTAATTCGCATTGATTTGAAGCTAAATCATGTGTTTCGCTTGGATTTGAAGCTAACTCGTTTGTTTCGCATGCATTTGAAGCTATATCACTTATATCGCAAGTATAAGAAGTTAAATCATTCGTTTCGCATGGATTTGATGCTAAATCATGTGATTCACAATGATTTGAAGCTAACACGTTTGTTTTGCCTGCATTTGAAGCTATATCACTTATATTCGCATGTATTTGAAACTAAATCATACGCTTCGCAACGATTTGATGCTGACCTTTCAACTTCGCATTGATTTGAAGCTAAATCATGTGTTTCGCTTGGATTTGAAGCTAACTCGTTTGTTTCGTATGCAGTTGAAGTTATATCACTGATATTCGCAAGTATTTGAAGCTAAATCATTCGTTTCGCATGGATCTGATGCTAAATCATGTGATTCGCATGGATTTGAAGCTAACTCGTTTGTTTTGCCTGCATTTGAAGCTATATCACTTATATTCACAAGGAATTGAAGCTAAACCAGTCGTTTCGCATGGATTTGAAGCTAAGCCTTCTACTACGCATTGCTTTGAAGCTAAATCATGTAATTCGCATTGATTTGAGGCTAACTCGTTTGTTTCGCCTGCATTTGAAGCTATATCACTTACATCGCAAGTATGTGAAGCTAAATAGTTTGTTTCGCATGGATTTGTAGGTAAATCTTCTACTTCGAATTGATTTGAAGTGAAATCATGTGTTACCCTTGGATTTAAAGCTCACTCGATTGTTTCGCCTGCATTTGAAGCTATATCACTTATATCGCAAGTATAAGAAACTAAATAATTTGCGTTGCATGGATTTGATGCTAAGCCTTCTACTTCGCATTGATTTAAAGTTGAATCATGTGTTTCCCATGGGTGTGAAGCTAAATCGTTTGTTTCGCATGCAGCTGAAGCAAAATCATGTATATGACAAGTGTTTGAAGCTGAACCATTTGATTCGCATGGATTTGAAGCTAAGCCTTCTACTTCGAATTGATTTGGAGCTAAATCATGTGTTTCACTTGGATATGAAGCTAACTCGTTTGTTTCGCATGCGGTTGAATATAAATCATGTATATCACAAGTATTTGAAGCTAAACCATTTGTTTCGCATGGATTTGAAGGTAAATCTACTTCCCATTGATTTGAAGTTAAATCATGTGTTACGCTTGGATTTAAAGCTCACTCGTGTGTTTCGCCTGCATTTGAAGCTATATCACTTATATCGCAAGTATATGAAGTTAAATAATTTGTGTAGCATGGATTTGATGCTAAGCCTTCTAATTCGCATTGATTTGAAGCTAAATCATGTGTTTCGCTTGGCTTTGAAGATCACTTGTTTCTTTCGCCTGCATTTGAAACTATATCGCTTATATCGCAAGTATATGAAGCTAAATAATTTGTGTCGCATGGATTTGATGCCAAGCCTTCTATTTCGCATTGATTTGAAGCTAAATCATGTGTTTCGTTTGGATTTGACGCTAACTCGTTTGTTTCGCATGCAGTTGAAGCTAAATCATGTATAAAACAAGTATTTGAAGCTAAACCATTCGTTTCGGATGGATTTGAAGCTAAGCCTTCTACTTCGCATGAATTTGAAGCTGAATCATGTATGTCGCTTGGATTTGAAGCTAACTTGTTTGTTTCGCATCCGGTTGAAGCTAAATCATGTATATCACAAGTATATAGAGCTAAACCATTTGTTTCGCATGGATTTGAAGATAATCCTTCTACTTGGCATTGATTTGAAACTAACTCGATTGTTTCGCCCGCATTTGAAGCTGTTTCATTTATACCGCAAGTATTTGAAGCTAAATCATTCGTTTTGCATGGCTTTGAAGCTAACTCGTTTGTTTCGCCTGCATTAGAAGCTATATCACATATATTCACAAGTATTTGAAGCTAATCCATTTGTTTCGCTTGGATTTGATGCTAAGCCTTCTACTTCGCATTGATCTGAAGCCAAATCATGTGCTCCGCATGGATTTTAAGATAACTCGTTTGTATCGCATGCAGTTGAATCTATTTCATGTATATCACAAGTATTTGAAGCTAAACCTTCTACTTCGCATTGATTTGAACCTAAATCATGTGTTTCGCATGCATTTGAAGCTTATTCATGTGTTTTGCATGGATTTGAAGCTAACTCGTTTACTTCGACTGCATTTGAAGCTATATCACTTAAATCGCAAGAATATGAAGCTAAATAATTTGTGTCGCATGGATTTGATGCTAAGCCTTCTATTTCGCATTGATTTGAAGCTAAACCATTTGTTTCGCATGGATTTGAAGGTAAATCTCCTACTTCGCATTGATTTGAAGTTGATTCATGTGTTACGCTTGGATCTAAAGCTCACTCGTATATTTCGCATGCATTTGAAGATATATCACATATATTCGCAAGTATTTGAAGCTCAATCATTCGTTTCGCATGGATTTGAAGCTAAGCCTTCTACTTCGAATTGATTTGAAGCTAAATCATGTGTTTCGCTTGGATTTGAAGCTAACTCGTTTGTTTCGCATGCAGTTGAAGCTAAATCATGTATATCACAAGTATTTGAAGCTAAACCATTTGTTTCGCATGGATATGAACCTAAATCTTCTACTTCGCATTGATTTGAAGTTAAATCATGTGTTTCGCTTGGATTTGAAGCTACCTCGTTTGTTTCGCATGCAGTTGAAGCTAAATCATGTATATCACAAGTATTTGAAGCTAAACCATTTGTTTCGCATGGATTTGAAGGTAAATCTTCTACATCCCATTGATTTGAAGTTAAATCATGTGTTACGCTTGGATTTAAAGCTCACTCGTGTGTTTCGCCTGCATTTGAAGCTATATCGCTTGAATCGCATGTATATGAAGCTAAATAATTTGTGTCGCGTGGATTTCATGCTAAGGCTTCTATTTCGCATTGATTTGAAGCTAAATCATGTGTTTTGCTTGGATTTGAAGCTAACTCGTTTGTTTCGCATGCAGTTGAAGCTAAATCATGTATATCACAAGTATTTGAAGCTAAACCATTTGTTTCGCATGTATTTGAAGGTAAATCTTCTACTTCCCATTGATTTGAAGTTAAATCATGTGTTACCCTTGGATTTAATGCTCACTCGTTTGTTTCGCCTGCATTTGAAGCTATATCACTTACATCGCAAGTATGTGAAGCTAAATAATTTGTGTCGCATGGATTTGATGCTAAGCCTTCTATTTCGCATTGATTTGAAGCTAAACCATTTGTTTCGCATGGATTTGTAGGTAAATCTTCTACTTCGCATTGATTTGAAGTGAAATCACGTGTTACCCTTGGATTTAAAGCTCACTCGATTGTTTCGCCTGCATTTGAAGCTATATCACTTATATCGCAAGTATAAGAAACTAAATAATTTGTGATGCATGGATTTGATGCTAAGCCTTCTACTTCGCATTGATTTGAAGTTGAATCACGTGTTTCCCATGGGTGTGAAGCTAAATCGTTTGTTTCGCATGCAGCTGAAGCAAAATCATGTATATCACAAGTATTTGAAGCTGAACCATTTGATTCGCATGGATTTGAAGCTAAGCCTTCTACTTCGAATTGATTTGGAGCTAAATCATGTGTTTCACTTGGATATGAAGCTAACTCGTTCGCATGCGGTTGAAAATAAATCGTGTATATCACAAGTATTTGAAGCTAAACCATTTGTTTCGCATGGATTTGAAGGTAAATCTACTTCCCATTGATTTGAAGTTAAATCATGTGTTATGCTTGGATTTAAAGCTCACTCGTGTGTTTCGCCTGCATTTGAAGCTATATCACTTATATCGCAAGTATATGAAGTCAAATAATTTGTGTAGCATGGATTTGATGCTAAACCTTCTAATTCGCATTGATTTGAAGCTAAATCATGTGTTTCGCTTGGCTTTGAAGATCACTCGTTTCTTTCGCCTGCATTTGAAACTATATCGCTTATATCGCTAGTATATGAAGCTAAATAATTTGTGTCGCATGGATTTGATGCCAAGCCTTCTATTTCGCATTGATTTGAAGCTAAATCATGTGTTTCGTTTGGATTTGACGCTAACTCGTTTGTTTCGCATGCAGTTGAAGCTAAATCATGTATAAAACAAGTATTTGAAGCTAAACCATTCGTTTCGGATGGATTTGAAGCTAAGCCTTCTACTTCGCATGAATTTGAAGCTGAAACATGTATGTCGCTTGGATTTGAAGCTAACTTGTTTGTTTCGCATCCGGTTGAAGCTAAATCATGTATATCACAAGTATATAGAGCTAAACCATTTGTTTCGCATGGATTTGAAGGTAAATCTCCTACTTCGCATTGATTTGAAGTTAAATCATGTGTTACGCTTGGATCTAAAGCTCACTCGTTTGTTTCGCCTGCATTTGAAGATATATCACATATATTCGCAAGTATTTGAAGCTCAATCATTCGTTTCGCATGGATTTGAAGCTGAACCTACTACATCGCATTGATTTGAAGCTAAATCTTGTGTATCGCATGGATTTGAAGCTAAATCATGTGTCTCGCATGGAATTGAAGCTACCTCGTTCGTTCCTACAGCTTTTGAAGCTATATCACTTATATCGCAAGTATTTGAAGCTAAATCATATGTGTCGCATGTATTAGAAGCTAAACCTTCTACATCGCATTGATTTGAAGCTAAACCTTCTATATTCTAATGATTTGAAGCTAAACCTTCTACCTCTTATTGATTTGAAGCTAAACCTTCTACATCGCATTGATTTGAAGATAAAACGTGTGTTTCGCATGGATTTGAATCTAACTCGTTCGTTGCGCATGCAGTTAAATCTAAATAACGTATATCACAAGTATTTGAAGCTAAACCATTTGATTCGTATGGATTTGAAGCTAAGCCTACTACTTCGCATTAATTGGAAGATAAATCACGTGTTTTACATGGATTTGAAGCTAAACCTTCTACATCGCATTGATTTGAAGCTAAATCATGTGTTTCGCATGCAGTTGAAGCTCAATCATGTCATTCACAAGTATTTGAAGATGAACCATTTGAATCACATTGATTTGAACCCGAGCCTTCTACTTCGCACTGATTTGCACCTAAATAATGTGTTTCGCATGGATTTGAAGCTAAACCTTCTACATCGTATTGATTCGCAGCTGAATCATGTGTTTCGCATGGATTTGAAGCTAACTCGTTCGTTTCGCCTGTATTCGAAGTTATATCACTTATATCGCAAGTATTTGAAACTAAACCATGTGTTACGCTTGGACTTGAAGCTAAACCTTCTACATCGCATTGATTTGAAGCTAAATCATGTATATAGCATGGATTTGAAGCTAACTCGTTTGTTTCGCATGCAGTTGTAGCTAAATAATGTATATCACAAGCATTTGTAGCTAAACCATTTGTTTTGCATGGATTTGAAGCTAAGCCTTGTACTTCGCATTCATTTGAAGATATATAATTTGTTTCGCATGGATTTGAATCTAAGCCTTGTCCTTCGAACTGATTTGAAGCTAAATCATGTGTTTCGTATGGATTTGAAGCTAAGCCTTCTACTTCGCAATGATTGGAAGCTAAATCTTGAGTATGGCATGGATTTGAAGCTAAACCTTCTACATCGCATTGATTTGAAGCTGAATCATTTGTTTCGCATGGATTTGAATCTAAGCCTTGACCGTCGAATTGATTTGAAGCTAAATCATGTGTTTCGTATGGATTTGAAGCTGAACCTTATACATCGCATTGATTGGAAGCTAAATCTTGAGTATGGCATGGATTTGAAGCTAAATCTTCTACATCGCATTGATTTGAAGCTGAATCATGTGTATCTCATGGATTTGAAGCTAACTCGTTTGTTTCGCATGCAGTTGTAGCTAAATAATGTATATCACAAGTATTTGTAGCTAAACCATTTGTTTTGCATGGATTTGAAACTAAGCCTACTACTTCGCATTCAATTGAAGCTAAATCATTTATTTGGCATGGATTTGAATCTAAGCCTTGTCCTTCGAATTGATTTGAAGCTAAATCATGTTTCTCACATGGAATCGAAGCTACCTCGTTTGTTCCTACAGCTTTTGAAGCTATATCACTTATATCGCAAGTATTTGAAACTAAATCATATGTGTCGCATGGATTTGAAGCTGAACCTACTACATCGCATTGATTTGAAGCTGAATCTTGTGTATCGCATGGATTTGAAGCTAAACCTTCTACATTGCATTGATTTGAAGCAAAATCATGTATATAGCATGGATCTGTAGCTATCTCGTTTGTTTCGCATGCAGTTGTAGCTAAATAATCTATATCACATATATTTGTACCTAAACCATTTGTTTTGCATGGATTTGAAGCTAAGCCTTCTACTTCGCATTCATTTGAAGCTAAATCATTTGTTTCGCATTGATTTGAATCTATGCCTTGTCCTTCGAATTGATTTGAAGCTAAATCATGTGTTTCGTATGGATTTGAAGCTAAACCTTCTACATCGCATTGATTTGAAGCTAAAGCTTCTATATTCTATTGATTTGAAGCTAAACCTTCTACATCGCCTTGATTTGAAGATAAATCGTGTGTTTTGCATGGATTTGAAGCTAAACATTCTACATCGCATTGATTTGAAGCTAAATCATGTGTTTCTCATGCAGTTGAAGCTAAATCATGTCTTTCACAAGTATTTGAAGATGAAACATTTGAATCGCATTGATTTGAACCCGACCCTTCTACTTCGCACTGATTTGCAGCTAAATAATGTGTTTCGCATGGATTTGAAGCTAAACCTTCTACATCGCATTGATTTGCAGCTGAATCATGTGTTTCGCATGAATTTGAAGCTAACTCGTTCATTTCGCCTGTATTTGAAGCTATATCACTTATATCGCAAGTATTTGAAGCTAAATCATATGTGTCGCATGGATTTGAAGCTGAACCTACTACATCGCATTGATTTGAAGCTAAATCTTGTGTATCGCATGGATTTGAAGCTATACCTTCTACATCGCATTGATTTGAAGCTAAATCATGTATATAGCATGGATTTGAAGCTATCTCGTTTGTTTCGCATGCAGTTGTAGCTAAATAATGTATATCACAAGTATTTGTAGCTAAATCATTTGTTTTGCATGGATTTGAAGCTAAGCCTTCTACTTCGCATTCATTTGAAGCTAAATCATTTGTTTCGCATTGGTTTGAATCTAAGCCTTGTCTTTCGAATTGATTTGAAGCTAAATCATGTGTTTCGTATGGATTTGAAGCTTACACGTTCGTTTCGCCTGCAGTTGAATCTACATCACTTATATCGCTAATATTTGAAGCAAAATCATGTGTGTCGCGTGGATTTTGAAGCTAACTCGTTTGATTAGTCTTCATTTGAAGCTATATCATTTATACCCCAAGTGTTTGAAGCTATATCATTTGTTTCGCAAGGATTTGAAGCTAAACCTTTCTCATCGCATTGATTTGAAGATAAATCGTGTGTTTTGCATGGATTTGAAGCTAAACATTCTACATCGCATTGATTTGAAGCTAAATCATGTGTTTCTCATGCAGTTGAAGCTAAATCATGTCTTTCCCAAGTATTTGAAGATGAACCATTTGAATCGCATTGATTTGAACCCGACCCTTCTACTTCGCACTGATTTGCAGCTAAATAATGTGTTTCGCATGGATTTGAAGCTAAACCTTCTACATCGCATTGATTTGCAGCTGAATCATGTGTTTCGCATGGATTTGAAGCTAACTCGTTCGTTTCGCCTGTATTTGAAGCTATATCACTTATATCGCAAGTATATGAAACTAAATCATATGTGTCGCATGGATTTGAATCTGAACCTACTACATCGTATTGATTTGAAACTAAACCTTATGTATCGCATAGATTTGAAGCTAAAACTTCTACATCGCATTGATTTGAAGATAAATCATGTATATAGCATGGATTTGAAGCTATCTCGTTTGTTTCGCATGCAGTTGTAGCTAAATAATGTATATCACAAGTATTTGTAGCTAAACCATTTGTTTTGCATGGATTTGAAGCTGAGCCTTCTACTTCGCATTCAGTTGAAGCTAAATCATTTGTTTCGCATGGATTTGAATCTAACTCGTTCGTTTCGCCTGCAGTTGAACCTACATCAATTATATCGCAAGTATTTGAAGCTAACTCAACGCATGTGTATCGCGTGGATTTTGAAGCTAACTCGTTTGATTAGTCTGCATTTGAAGCTATATCACTTATACCCCAAGTGTTTGAAGCTAAATCATGTGTATCGCATGGATTTGAAGCTAACTCGTTCGTTTCGCATGCAGTTGTAGCTAAATAATGTATATCACAAGTATTTGTAGCTAAAGCATTTGTTTTGCATGGATTTGAAGCTAAGCCTTCTACTTCGCATTCATTTGAAGCTAAATCATTTGTTTCGCATGGATTTGAATCTAAGCATTGTACTTCGAATTGATTTGAAGCTAAATCATTTGTTTCGTATGGATTTGAAGCTAAACCTTCTACATCGCATTGATTTGAAGCTAAGTCATGTTTCTCGCATGGAATCGAATCTACCTCGTTTGTTCCTACAGCTTTTGAAGCTATATCACTTATATCGCAAGTATTTGAAACTAAATCATATGTGTCGCATGGATTTGAAGCTGAACCTACTACATCGCATTGATTTGAAGCTAAATCTTGTGTATCGCTTGGATTTGAAGCTAAACCTTCTACATCGCATTGATTTGAAGCTAAGTCAAGTGTTTCGCATGCAGTTGAAGCTAAATCATGTCTTTCACATGTATTTGAAGATGAACCATTTGAATCGCATTGATATGAACCCGAGCCTTCTACTTCGCACTGATTTGAATCTAAATCATGTGTCTCGCTTGGATTTGAAGCTAAGCCTTCTACTTCGAATTGATTTGAAGCTAAATCATGTGCTTCGCATGGATCTGAAGTTAACTCGTTTTTATCGCCTGCATTTGAAGCTATATCACATATCCGCTAGTATTTGAAGCTAAATCATTCGTTTCGCATGGATTTGAAGCTAAACCTTCTACATCGCCTTGATTTGAAGATAAATCGTGTGTTTTGCATGGATTTGAAGCTAAACATTCTACATCGCATTGATTTGAAGCTAAATCATGTGTTTCTCATGCAGTTGAAGCTAAATCATGTCTTTCACAAGTATTTGAAGATGAACCATTTGAATCGCATTGATTTGAACCCGACCCTTCTACTTCGCACTGATTTGCAGCTAAATAATGTGTTTCGCATGGATTTGAAGCTAAACCTTCTACATCGCATTGATTTGCAGCTGAATCATGTGTTTCGCATGGATTTGAAGCTAACTCGTTCGTTTCGCCTGTATTTGAAGCTATATCACTTATATCGCAAGTATTTGAAGCTAAATCATATGTGTCGCATGGATTTGAAGCTGAACCTACTACATCGCATTGATTTGAAGCTAAATCTTGTGTATCGCATGGATTTGAAGCTATACCTTCTACATCGCATTGATTTGAAGCTAAATCATGTATATAGCATGGATTTGAAGCTATCTCGTTTGTTTCGTATGCAGTTGTAGCTAAATAATGTATATCACAAGTATTTGTAGCTAAATCATTTGTTTTGCATGGATTTGAAGCTAAGCCTTCTACTTCGCATTCATTAGAAGCTAAATCATTTGTTTCGCATTGGTTTGAATCTAAGCCTTGTCTTTCGAATTGATTTGAAGCTAAATCATGTGTTTCGTATGGATTTGAAGCTTACACGTTCGTTTCGCATGCAGTTGAATCTACATCACTTATATCGCTAATATTTGAAGCTAAATCATGTGTATCGCGTGGATTTTGAAGCTAACTCGTTTGATTAGTCTTCATTTGAAGCTATATCATTTATACCCCAAGTGTTTGAAGCTATATCATTTGTTTCGCAAGGATTTGAAGCTAAACCTTTCTCATCGCATTGATTTGCAGCTAAATCATGTGTTTCGCAATGCAGTTGAAGATAAATCATGTCTTTCACAAGTATCTGAAGATGAACCATTTGAATCGCATTGATTTGAACCCGAGCCTTCTACTTCGCACTGATTTGCAGCTAAATAATGTGTTTCGCATGGATTTGAAGCTAACCTTCTACATCGCATTGATTGGCAGCTGAATCATGTGTTTCGCATGGAATTGAAGCTACCTCGTCTGTTCCTACAGCTTATGAAGCTATATCACTTATATCGAAAGTATATGAAACTAAACCATATGTGTCGCATGGATTTGAAGCTAAACCTTCTACATCGCATTGATTTGAAGCTAAGTCAAGTGTTTCGCATGCAGTTGAAGCTAAATCATGTCTTTCACAAGTATTTGAAGATGAACCATTTGAATCGCATTGATATGAACCCGAGCCTTCTACTTCGCACTGAATTGAATCTAAATCATGTGTCTCGCTTGGATTTGAAGCTAAGCCTTCTACTTCGAATTGATTTGAAGCTAAATCATGTGCTTCGCATGGATCTGAAGTTAACTCGTTTTTTTCGCCTGCATTTGAAGCTATATCACATATTCGCAAGTATTTGAAGCTAAATCATTCGTTTCGCATGGATTTGAAGCTAAACCTTCTACATCGCCTTGATTTGAAGATAAATCGTGTGTTTTGCATGGATTTGAAGCTAAACATTCTACATCGCATTGATTTGAAGCTAAATCATGTGTTTCTCATGCAGTTGAAGCTAAATCATGTCTTTCACAAGTATTTGAAGATGAACCATTTGAATCGCATTGATTTGAACCCGACCCTTCTACTTCGCACTGATTTGCAGCTAAATAATGTGTTTCGCATGGATTTGAAGCTAAACCTTCTACATCGCATTGATTTGCAGCTGAATCATGTGTTTCGCATGGATTTGAAGCTAACTCGTTCGTTTCGCCTGTATTTGAAGCTATATCACTTATATCGCAAGTATATGAAACTAAATCATATGTGTCGCATGGATTTGAATCTGAACCTACTACATCGTATTGATTTGAAACTAAACCTTATGTATCGCATAGATTTGAAGCTAAACCTTCTACATCGCATTGATTTGAAGATAAATCATGTATATAGCATGGATTTGAAGCTAACTCGTTACTTTCGCATGCAGTTGTAGCTTAATAATGTATATTACAAATATTTGTAGCTAAACCATTTGTTTTGCATGGATTTGAAGCTGAGCCTTCTACTTCGCATTCAGTTGAAGCTAAATCATTTGTTTCGCATGGATTTGAATCTAAGCATTGTACTTCGAATTGATTTGAAGCTAAATCATTTGTTTCGTATGGATTTGAAGCTAAACCTTCTACATCGCATTGATTTGAAGCGAAACCTTCTACATTCTATTGATTTGAAGCTAACCTTCTACCTCTTATTGTTTTGAAGCTAAACCTTCTACATCGCATTGATTTGCAGCTAAATCATGTGTTTCGCATGGATTTGAAGCTAACTCGTTCGTTTCGCCTGCAGTTGAATCTACATCACTTATATCGCAAGTATTTGAAGCTAAATCATGTGTATCGCGTGGATTTTGAAGCTAACTCGTTTGATTAGTCTGCATTTGAAGCTATATCACTTATACCCCAAGTGTTTGAAGATAATCATTTGTTTCGCGAGGATTTGAAGTTAAACCTTCTACATCGCATTGATTTGAAGCTAAATCTTGTGTATCGCATGGATTTAAGGCTAATCCTTTCACATCGCATTGATTTGAAGCTAAATCATGTGTATCGCATGGATTTGAAGCTAACTCGTTCGTTTCGCATGCAGTTGTAGCTAAATAATGTATATCACAAGTATTTGTAGCTAAACCATTTGTTTCGCATGGATTTGAAGCTACGCCTTCTACTTCGCATTGATTTGAAGCTAAAGCATTTGTTTCGCATGGATTTGATTATAAGCATTGTACTTCGAATTGATTTGAAGCTAAATAATGTGTTTCGCATGGATTTGAAGATAACTCGTTCGTTTCGTCTGCAGTTGAATCTACATCACTTATATGGCTAGTATTTGAAGCTAAATCATGTGTATCGCGTGGATTTTGAAGCTAACTCGCGTGACTAGTCTTCATTTGATTCTATATCACTTACACCCCAAGCGTTTGAAGCTATATCATTTGTTTCGCATGGATTTGAAGCTAATCCTTCCTCATCTCATTGATTTGCAGCTAAATCATGTGTTTCGCATTGATTTGAAGCTAACTCGTTCGTTACGCATGCAGTTAAATCTAAATAACGTATATCACAAGTATGTGAAGCTAAACCATTTGATTCGCATGGATTTGAAGCTAAGCCTTCTACTTCGCATTAATTGGAAGATAAATCACGTGTTTTGCATGGATTTGAAGCAAAACCTTCTACATCGCATTGATTTGAAGCTAAACCTACTATATTCTATTGATTTGAAGCTAAACCTTCTACCTCTTATTGATTTGAAGCTAAACCTTCTACATCGCATTGATTTGAAGCTAAATCATGTGTTTCGCATGGATTTGAAGCTAACTCGTTACTTTCGCATGCAGTTGTAGCTACATAATGTATATCACAAGTATTTGTAGCTAAACCATTTTTTTCGCATGGATTTGAAGCTACGCCTTCTACTTCGCATTGATTTGAAGCTAAATCATTTCTTTCGCATGGAATTGAAGCCACCTCGTTTGTTCCTCCAGCTTTTGTAGCTATATCACTTATATCGCAAGTATTTGAAGCTAAATCATATGTGTCGCATGGATTTGAAGCTGATCCTTCTACGTCGCATTGATTTGAAGTTAATTCTTGTGTATCGCATGGATTTGAAGCTAAACCTTCTACATCACATTGATTTTTCAGCTAAATCATGTGTTTCCAATGAATTTGAAGCTAACTCGTTCGTTTCGCCTCCATTTGAAGCTATAACACTTATATCGCAAGTATTTGAAGCTGAATCATAAGTGCCACATGGATTTGAAGCTGAACCTACTACATCGCACTGATTTACAGCTAAATAATGTGTTTCGAATGGATTTGAAGCTAAACCTTCTACATCCCATGGATTTGAATCTAAATCATGTGTTTGGCATGGATTTGAAGCTAAACCTTCTACATCGCATTGATTTGAAGCTAAGTCATGTTTCTCGCATGGAATCGAAGCTACCTCGTTTGTTCCTACAGCTTTTGAAGCTATATCACTTATATCGCAAGTATTTGAAACTAAATCATATGTGTCGCATGGATTTGAAGCTGAACCTACTACATCGCATTGATTTGAAGCTAAATCTTGTGTATCGCATGGATTTGAAGCTAAACCTTCTACATCGCATTGATTTGAAGCTAAGTCAAGTGTTTCGCATGCAGTTGAAGCTAAATCATGTCTTTCACAAGTATTTGAAGATGAACCATTTGAATCGCATTGATATGAACCCGAGCCTTCTACTTCGCACTGATTTGAATCTAAATCATGTGTCTCGCTTGGATTTGAAGCTAAGCCTTCTACTTCGAATTGATTTGAAGCTAAATCATGTGCTTCGCAAGGATCTGAAGTTAACTCGTTTTTATCGCCTGCATTTGAAGCTATATCACATATCCGCTAGTATTTGAAGCTAAATCATTCGTTTCGCATGGATTTGAAGCTAAACCTTCTACATCGCCTTGATTTGAAGATAAATCGTGTGTTTTGCATGGATTTGAAGCTAAACATTCTACATCGCATTGATTTGAAGCTAAATCATGTGTTTCTCATGCAGTTGAAGCTAAATCATGTCTTTCACAAGTATTTGAAGATGAACCATTTGAATCGCATTGATTTGAACCCGACCCTTCTACTTCGCACTGATTTGCAGCTAAATAATGTGTTTCGCATGGATTTGAAGCTAAACCTTCTACATCGCATTGATTTGCAGCTGAATCATGTGTTTCGCATGGATTTGAAGCTAACTCGTTCGTTTCGCCTGTATTTGAAGCTATATCACTTATATCGCAAGTATTTGAAGCTAAATCATATGTGTCGCATGGATTTGAAGCTGAACCTACTACATCGCATTGATTTGAAGCTAAATCTTGTGTATCGCATGGATTTGAAGCTATACCTTCTACATCGCATTGATTTGAAGCTAAATCATGTATATAGCATGGATTTGAAGCTATCTCGTTTGTTTCGCATGCAGTTGTAGCTAAATAATGTATATCACAAGTATTTGTAGCTAAACCATTTGTTTTGCATGGATTTGAAGCTGAGCCTTCTACTTCGCATTCAGTTGAAGCTAAATCATTTGTTTCGCATGGATTTGAATCTAACTCGTTCGTTTCGCCTGCAGTTGAACCTACATCAATTATATCGCAAGTATTTGAAGCTAACTCAACGCATGTGTATCGCGTGGATTTTGAAGCTAACTCGTTTGATTAGTCTGCATTTGAAGCTATATCACTTATACCCCAAGTGTTTCAAGCTAAATCATGTGTATCGCATGGATTTGAAGCTAACTCGTTCGTTTCGCATGCAGTTGTAGCTAAATAATGTATATCACAAGTATTTGTATCTAAAGCATTTGTTTTGCATGGATTTGAAGCTAAGCCTTCTACTTCGCATTCATTTGAAGCTAAATCATTTGTTTCGCATGGATTTGAATCTAAGCATTGTACTTCGAATTGATTTGAAGCTAAATCATTTGTTTCGTATGGATTTGAAGCTAAACCTTCTACATCGCATTGATTTGAAGCGAAACCTTCTACATTCTATTGATTTGAAGCTAAACCTTCTACCTCTTATTGTTTTGAAGCTAAACCTTCTACATCGCATTGATTTGCAGCTAAATCATGTGTTTCGCATGGATTTGAAGCTAACTCGTTCGTTTCGCCTGCAGTTGAATCTACATCACTTATATCGCAAGTATTTGAAGCTAAATCATGTGTATCGCGTGGATTTTGAAGCTAACTCGTTTGATTAGTCTGCGTTTGAAGCTATATCACTTATACCCCAAGTGTTTGAAGATAATCATTTGTTTCGCGAGGATTTGAAGCTAAACCTTCTACATCGCATTGATTGAAGCTAAATCTTGTGTATCGCATGATTTGAAGCTAATCCTTTCACATCGCATTGATTTGAAGCTAAATCATGTGTATCGCATGGATTTGAAGCTAACTCGTTCGTTTCGCATGCAGTTGTAGCTAAATAATGTATATCACAAGTATTTGTAGCTAAACCATTTGTTTCGCATGGATTTGAAGCTACGCCTTCTACTTCGCATTGATTTGAAGCTAAAGCATTTGTTTCGCATGGATTTGATTCTAAGCATTGTACTTCGAATTGATTTGAAGCTAAATAACTGTGTTTCGCATGGATTGAAGATAATTCGTTCGTTTCGCTGCAGTTGAATCTACATCACTTATATCGCTAGTATTTGAAGCTAAATCATGTGTATCGCGTGGATTTTGAAGCTAACTCGCGTGACTAGTCTTCATTTGAATCTATATCACTTACACCCAAGCGTTTGAAGCTATATCATTTGTTTCGAATGGATTTGAAGCTAATCCTTCTTCATCTCATTGATTTGCAGCTAAATCATGTGTTTCGCATTGATTTGAAGCTAACTCTTTCGTTGCGCATCCAGTTAAATCTAAATAACGTATATCACAAGTATGTGAAGCTAAACCATTTGATTCGCATGGATTTGAAGCTAAGCCTTCTACTTCGCATTATTGGAAGATAAATCACGTGTTTTGCATGGATTTGAAGCAAAACCTTCTACATCGCATTGATTTGAAGCTAAACCTACTATATTCTATTGATTGAAGCTAAACCTTCTACCTCTTATTGATTTGAAGCTAAACCTTCTACATCGCATTGATTTGAAGCTAAATCTTGTGTATGGCATGGATTTGAAGCTAAACCTTCTACATCGCATTGATTTGAAGCTAAATCATGTGTTTCGCATGGATTTGAAGCTAACTCGTTACTTCGCATGCAGTTGTAGCTAAATAATGTATATCACAAGTATTTGTAGCTAAACCATTTGTTTCGCATGGATTTGAAGCTACGCCTTCTACTTCGCATTGATTTGAAGCTAAAGCATTTGTTTCGCATGGATTTGATTCTAAGCATTGTACTTCGAATTGATTTGAAGCTAAATAATGTGTTTCGCATGGATTTGAAGATAATTCGTTCGTTTCGCCTGCAGTTGAATCTACATCACTTATATCGCTAGTATTTGAAGCTAAATCATGTGTATCGCGTGGATTTTGAAGCTAACTCGCGTGACTAGTCTTCATTTGAATCTATATCACTTACACCCCAAGCGTTTGAAGCTATATCATTTGTTTCGCATGGATTTGAAGCTAATCCTTCTTCATCTCATTGATTTGCAGCTAAATCATGTGTTTCGCATTGATTTGAAGCTGACTCTTTCGTTGCGCATCCAGTTAAATCTAAATAACGTATATCACAAGTATGTGAAGCTAAACCATTTGATTCGCATGGATTTGAAGCTAAGCCTTCTACTTCGCATTAATTGGAAGATAAATCACGTGTTTTGCATGGATTTGAAGCAAAACCTTCTACATCGCATTGATTTGAAGCTAAACCTACTATATTCTATTGATTTGAAGCTAAACCTTCTACCTCTTATTGATTTGAAGCTAAACCTTCTACATCGCATTGATTTGAAGCTAAATCTTGTGTATGGCATGGATTTGAAGCTAAACCTTCTACATCGCATTGATTTGAAGCTAAATCATGTGTTTCGCATGGATTTGAAGCTAACTCGTTACTTTCGCATGCAGTTGTAGCTAAATAATGTATATCACAAGTATTTGTAGCTAAACCATTTGTTTCGCATGGATTTGAAGCTACGCCTTCTACTTCGCATTGATTTGAAGCTAAATCATTTCTTTCGCATGGAATTGAAGCCACCTCGTTTGTTCCTCCAGCTTTTGTAGCTATATCACTTATATCGCAAGTATTTGAAGCTAAATCATATGTGTCGCATGGATTTGAAGCTGAACCTTCTACGTCGCATTGATTTGAAGTTAAATCTTGTGTATCGCATGGATTTGAAGCTAAACCTTCTACATCACATTGATTTGCAGCTAAGTCATGTTTTTCCAATGAATTTGAAGCTAACTCGTTCGTTTCGCCTCCATTTGAAGCTATAACACTTATATCGCAAGTATTTGAAGCTGAATCATAAGTGCCACATGGATTTGAAGCTGAACCTACTACATCGCACTGATTTACAGCTAAATAATGTGTTTCGCATGGATTTGAAGCTAAACCTTCTACATCCCGTGGATTTGAATCTAAATCATGTGTTTGGCATGGATTTGAAGCTAAACCTTCTACATCGCATTGATTTGAAGCTAAATCATGTTTCTCGCATGGAATCGAAGCTACCTCGTTTGTTCCTACAGCTTTTCAAGCTATATCACTTATATCGCAAGTATTTGAAACTAAATCATATGTGTCGCATGGATTTGAAGCTGAACCTACTACATCGCATTGATTTGAAGCTAAATCTTGTGTATCGCATGGATTTGAAGCTAAACCTTCTACATCGCATTGATTTGAAGCAAAATCATGTATATAGCATGGATCTGTAGCTATCTCGTTTGTTTCGCATGCAGTTGTAGCTAAATAATCTATATCACAAGTATTTGTAGCTAAATCATTTGTTTCGCATGGATTTGAAGCTAAGCCTTCTACTTCGCATTCATTAGAAGCTAAATCATTTGTTTCGCATTGGTTTGAATCTAAGCCTTGTCTTTCGAATTGATTTGAAGCTAGATCATGTGTTTCGTATGGATTTGAAGCTTACACGTTCGTTTCGCCTGCAGTTGAATCTACATCACTTATATCGCTAATATTTGAAGCTAAATCATGTGTTTCGCGTGGATTTTGAAGCTAACTCGTTTGATTAGTCTTCATTTGAAGCTATATCATTTATACCCCAAGTGTTTGAAGCTATATCATTTGTTTCGCAAGGATTTGAAGCTAAACCTTTCTCATCGCATTGATTTGCAGCTAAATCATGTGTTTCGCAATGCAGTTGAAGCTAAATCATGTCTTTCACAAGTATTTGAAGATGAACCATTTGAATCGCATTGATATGAACCCGAGCCTTCTACTTCGCACTGAATTGAATCTAAATCATGTGTCTCGCTTGGATTTGAAGCTAAGCCTTCTACTTCGAATTGATTTGAAGCTAAATCATGTGCTTCGCATGGATCTGAAGTCAACTCGTTTTTTTCGCCTGCATTTGAAGCTATATCACATATTCGCAAGTATTTGAAGCTAAATCATTCGTTTCGCATGGATTTGAAGCTAAACCTTCTACATCGCCTTGATTTGAAGATAAATCGTGTGTTTTGCATGGATTTGAAGCTAAACATTCTACATCGCATTGATTTGAAGCTAAATCATGTGTTTCTCATGCAGTTGAAGCTAAATCATGTCTTTCACAAGTATTTGAAGATGAACCATTTGAATCGCATTGATTTGAACCCGACCCTTCTACTTCGCACTGATTTGCAGCTAAATAATGTGTTTCGCATGGATTTGAAGCTAAACCTTCTACATCGCATTGATTTGCAGCTGAATCATGTGTTTCGCATGGATTTGAAGCTAACTCGTTCGTTTCGCCTGTATTTGAAGCTATATCACTTATATCGCAAGTATATGAAACTAAATCATATGTGTCGCATGGATTTGAATCTGAACCTACTACATCGTATTGATTTGAAACTAAACCTTATGTATCGCATAGATTTGAAGCTAAACCTTCTACATCGCATTGATTTGAAGATAAATCATGTATATAGCATGGATTTGAAGCTATCTCGTTTGTTTCGCATGCAGTTGTAGCTAAATAATGTATATCACAAGTATTTGTAGCTAAACCATTTGTTTTGCATGGATTTGAAGCTGAGCCTTCTACTTCGCATTCAGTTGAAGCTAAATCATTTGTTTCGCATGGATTTGAATCTAAGCCTTGTCCTTCGAATTGATTTTTCAGCTAAATCATGTGTTTCCAATGAATTTGAAGCTAACTCGTTCGTTTCGCCTCCATTTGAAGCTATAACACTTATATCGCAAGTATTTGAAGCTGAATCATAAGTGCCACATGGATTTGAAACTGAACCTACTACATCGCACTGATTTACAGCTAAATAATGTGTTTCGCATGGATTTGAAGCTAAACCTTCTACATCCCATGGATTTGAATCTAAATCATGTGTTTGGCATGGATTTGAAGCTAAACCTTCTACATCGCATTGATTTGAAGCTAAATCATGTTTCTCGCATGGAATCGAAGCTACCTCGTTTGCTCCTACAGCTTTTGAAGCTATATCACTTATATCGCAAGTATTTGAAACTAAATCATATGTGTCGCATGCATTTGAAGCTGAACCTACTACATCGCATTGATTTGAAGCTAAATCTTGTGTATCGCATGGATTTGAAGCTAAACCTTCTACATCGCATTGATTTGAAGCAAAATCATGTATATAGCATGGATTTGAAGCTAACTCGTTTGTTTCGCATGCAGTTGTAGCTAAATAACGTATATCACAAGTATTTGTTGCTAAATCATTTGTTTTGCATGGATTTGAAGCTAAGCCTTCTACTTCGCATTCATTTGAAGCTAAATCATTTGTTTCGCATGGATTTGAATCTAAGCCTTGTCCTTCGAATTGATTTGAAGCTAAATCATGTGTTTCGTATGGATTTGAAGCTAAACCTTCTACATCGCATTGATTTGGAGCTAAACCTACTATATTCTATTGATTTGAAGCTAAACCTTCTACCTCTTATTGTTTTGAAGCTAAACCTTCTACATCGCATTGATTTGCAGATAAATAATGTGTTTCGCATGGATTTGAAGCTAAAGCTTCTACATTCCATGGATTTGATTCTAAATCATGTGTTTGGCGTGGATTTGAAGCTAAACCTTCTACATCGCATTTATTTGCAGCTGAATCATGTGTTTGGCATGGATTTTAAGCTACGCCTTCTACTTCGCATTGATTTGAAACTAAATCATTTGTTTCGCATGGAATTGAAGCTACCTCGTTTGTTCCTCCTACTTTTGAAGCTATATCACTTATATCGCATGGATTTGAAGATGAACCTACTACATCGCATTGATTTGAAGCTAAATCTTGTCTATCGCATGGATTTGAAGCAAACCATCTACATCGCTTTGGTGTGAAGCTTAATCATGTGTTTCGCATGGATTTGATGCTAATTCGTTTGTTCCTCCAGCTTTTGAAGCTATATCACTTATATCGCTAGTATTTGAAGCTAAATCGTATGTGTCGTATGGATTTGAAGCAGAACCTTCTACATCGCATTGATTTGCAGCTAAATCATGTGTGTCGCATGGATTTGAAGCTAACTCGTTCGTTTCGCCTGCAGTTGAATCTACATCACTTATATCGCTAGTATTTGAAGCTAAATCATATGTGCCGCATGGATTTAAAGCTGAACCTACTACATCGCATTGATTTGAAGCTGAATCTTGTGTATCGCACGGATTTGAAGCTAAACCTTCTACATCGCATTGATTTGAAGCATAATCATTTGTTTCGCATGGATTTGAATCTAAGCCTTGTCCTTCGAATTGATTTGAAGCTAAATCATGTGTTTCGTATGGATTTGAAGCTAAACCTTCTACATCGCATTGATTTGCAGCTAAATCATGTGTGTCGCATGGATTTGAAGCTAACTCGTTCGTTTCGCCTGCAGTTGAATCTACATCACTTATATCGCTAGTATTTGAAGCTAAATCATGTGTATCGCGTGGATTTTGAAGCGAACTCGTTTGATTAGTCTTCCTTTGAAGCCATATCACTTACATCCCAAGTGTTTGAAGCTATATCATTTGTTTCGTGTGGATTTGAAGCTATGCCTTCTACTTCGCATTGATTTGATGCTAAATCATTTGTTTCGCATGGATTTGAATCTAAGCCTTGTCCTTCGAATTGATTTGAAGCTAAATCATGTGTTTCCTATGGGTTTGAAGCTAAACCTTCTACATCGCATTGATTTGAAGCTAAATCATGTGTTTCGCAAGGATTTGAAGCTAACTCGTTCGTTTCGCCTGTATATGAAGCTAGATCACTTATATCGCAAGTATTTGAAGATAAATCATGTGTATCGCATGGATTTGAAGCTAAACCTTCTACATCGCATTGATTTGAAGCTAAATCATTTGTTTTGCGTGGATTTGAAGCTAAACCTTCTACATCGCATTGATTTGAAGCTAAATCATGTGTTTCGCACGCAGTTGAAGCTAAATCATGTCTTTCACAAGTATTTGAAGATGAACCATTTGAATCGCATTGATTTGAACCCGACCCTTCTACTTCGCACTGATTTGCAGCTAAATAATGTGTTTCGCATGGATTTGAAGCTAAACCTTCTACATCGCATTGATTTGAAGCTAAATCATGTTTCTCGCATGGTATTGAAGCTACCTCGTTTGTTCCTACAGCTTTTGAAGCTATATCACTTATATCGCAAGTATTTGAAACTAAATCATATGTGTCGCATGGATTTGAAGCTGAACCTATTATTTGGCATTGATTTGAAGCTAAATCTTGTGCATCGCATGGATTTGAAGCTAAACCTTCTACATCGCATTGATTTGAAGCTAAATCATGTATATAGCATGGATTTGAAGCTATCTCGTTTGTTTCGCATGCAGTTGTAGCTAAATAATGTATATCACAAGTATTTGTAGCTAAACCACTTGTTTTGCATGGATTTGAAGCTAAGCCTTCTACGTCGCATTCATTTGAAGCTAAATCATTTGTTTCGCATGGATTTGAATCTAAGCCTTGTCCTTCGAATTGATTTGAAGCTAAATCATGTGTTTCGTATGGATTTGAAGCTAAACCTTCTACATCGCATTGAATTGAAGCTAAACCTTCTACATTCTATTGATTTGAAGCTAAACCTTCTACCTCTTATTGTTTTGAAGCTAAAACTACTACATCGCATTGATTTGCAGCTAAATCATGTGTTTCGCATGGATTTGAAGCTAACTCGTTCATTTCGCCTGCAGTTGAATCTACATCACTTATATCGCTAGTATTTGAAGCTAAATCATGTGTATCGCGTGGATTTTGAAGCTAACTCGTTTGATTAGTCTTCATTGGAAGCTATATCACTTACACCCCAAGTGTTTGAAGCTATATCATTTGTTTCGCATGGATTTGAAGCTAAACCTTCTACATCGCATTGATTTGAAGCTAAATCATGTTTCTCGCATGGAATTGAAGCTACCTCGTTTGTTCCTACAGCTTTTGAAGCTATATCACTTATATCGCAAGTATTTGAAGCTAAATCATATGTGTCGCATGGATTTGAAGCTGAACCTACTACATCGCATTGATTTGAAGCTAATTCTTTTGTATGGCATGAATTTGAAGCTAAGCCTTCTACTTCGCATTGATTTGAAGCTAAATCATTTGTTTCGCATGGAATTGAAGATACCTCGTTTGTTCCTCCAGCTTTTGAAGCTATATCACTCATATCGCAAGTGTTTGAAGCTAAATCATTTGTTTCGCAAGGATTTGATGCTAAACCTTCTACATCACATTGGTTTGAAGCTAAATCATGCGCTTCGTTTGGATTTGAAGCTAACTCGTTTGTATCGCATGCATTTGAAACTATATCTCTGATATCGCATGTATCTGATGCTAAATCATTTATGTCGCATGGCTTTGAAGCTAAACCTTCTACATCGCATTGATTTGAATCTAAACCTGCTACATCTTATTGATTTGAAGCTAAATCATGTGTTTCAAATTGAGTTGAAGCTAACCCGTTTGTTTCGTCAGCATTTGAAGCTATATCACTTATATCGCAAGCATCTGAAGCTAAATCATTTGTTTCCCATTGATTTGCAGCTAAACCTTCTACATCGCATTGATTTGCAGCTAAATCACGTGTTTCGTATGGATTTGAATCTAAGCCTTGTCCTTCGAATTGATTTGAAGCTAAATCATGTGTATCGCGTGGATTTTGAAGCTAACTCGTTCGTTTCGCCTGCAGTTCAATCTACATCACTTATATCGCTAGTATTTGAAGTTAAATCATGTGTATCGCGTGGATTTTGAAGCTAACTCGTTCGTTGCGCATGCAGTTAAATCTAAATAACGTATATCACAAGAATTTGAAGCTAAACCATTTGATTCGCATGAATTTGAAGATAAGCCTTCTACTTCGCATTAATTGGAAGACAAATCACGTGTTTTGCATGGATTTGAAGCTAAACCTTCTACATCGCATTGATTTGAAGCTAAATCATGTGTTTCTTGTGGATTTGAAGCTAAACCTTCTACATCGCATTGACTTGAAGCTAAACCTTCTACATACTACTGATTTGAAGCTAAACCTTCTACCGCTTATTGTCTTGAAGCTAAACCTTCTACATCGCATTGATTTGCAGCTAAATAATGTGTTTCGCATGGATTTGAAATTAACTTGTTCGGTTCGCCTGCAGTTGAATCTACATGACTTATATCGCTAGTATTTGAAGCTAAATCATATGTATCGCGTGGATTTTGAAGCTAACTCGTTTGATTAGTCTTCATTTGAAGCTATATCACTTACACCACAAGTGTTTGAAGTTATATCATTTGTTTCGCATGGATTTGAAGCTAAACCTTCTTCATCGCATTGATTTGCAGATGAATCATGTGTTTCGCATGGATTTGAAGCTAACTCGTTCGTTTCGCCTGTTTTCGATGCTACATCACTTATATCGCAAGTATTTGAAGCTAAATCATGTGTTACGTTTGGATTTGAAGCTGAACCTTCTACATCGCATTGATTTGAAGCTAAATCATGTGTCTCGCATGGAATTGAAGCTACCTCGTTTGTTCCTACAGCTTTTGAAGCTATATCACTTATATCGCAAGTATTTGAAGCTAAATCATATGTGTCGCATGGATTTGAAGCTGAACCTATTACATCGCATTGATTTAAAGCTAAATCTTGGGTATCGCATGGATTTGAAGCTAAACCTTCTACATCGCATTGATTTGAAGCTAAAGCATGTATATAGCATGGATTTGAAGCTAACTCGTTCGTTTCGCATGCAGTTGTAGCTAAATAATGTATATCACAAGTATTTGTAGCTAAACGATTTGTTTTGCATGGAATTGAAGCTAAGCCTTCTACTTCGCATTGATTTGAAGCTATATCATGTCTTTCTTATGGATTTGAAGCTAAACCTTCTACATCGCATTGGTTTGAAGCTAAACCTTCTATATTCTGTTGATTTGAAGCTAAACCTTATACTTCCTATTGATTTGAAGCTAAACCTTCTACATCGCATTGATTTGAAGATAAATCGTGTGTTTCGCATGGATTTGAAGCTATCTCGTTAGTTTCGAATGCAGTTGTAGCTAAATAATGTATATCACAAGTATTTGTAGCTAAACCATTTGTTTCGCATGGATTTGAAGCAACGCCTTCTACTTCGCATTGATTTGAAGCTAAAGCATTTGTTTCGCATGGATTTGAAGGTTACTCGTTCGTTTCGCCTGTATTTGAAGCTAGATCACTTATATCGCAAGTATTTGAAGCTAAATCAAGTGTTTTGCTTGGATTTGGAGCTAAACCTTCTACATCGCATTGATTTGAAGCTAAATCGTGTGTTTCGCATGGATTTGAAGCTAACTCGTTCGTTTCGCATGCACTTGTAGCTAAATAATGTATATCACAAGTATTTGTAGCTAAACCATTTGTTTCGCATGGACTTGAAGCTAAACTTTCTACATCGCATTGATTTGAAGCTAACTCGTTTGTTTCGCATGGAGTTGTAGCTAAATCATGTCTTTGACAAGTATTTGAAGATGAAACATTTGAATCGCATGGATTTGAACCTGAGCCTTCTACTTCGCACTGATTTGCAGGCTAAATCATGTGTTTCGCATGGATTTCAAGCTAACTCGTTCGTTTCGCATGCAGTTGTAGCTAAATAATGTATATCACAAGTATTTGTAGCTAAACCATTTGTTTTGCATGGAATTGAAGCTAAGCCTTCTACTTCGCATTCATTTGTAGCTAAATCATTTGTTTCGCATGGATTTGAAGCTACGCCTTCTACTTCGCATTGATATGAAGCTAAATCATTTGTTTCGCATGGATTTGAAGCTAACTCGTTCGTTTCGCCTGTATTTCAAGCTAGATCACTTATATCGCAAGTATTTGAAGCTAAATCAAGTGTTTCGCTTGGATTTGAAGCTAAACCTTCTGCATCGAATTGATTTGAAGCTAAATCGTGTGTTTCGCATGGATTTGAAGCTAACTCGTTCGTTTCGCATGCACTTGTAGCTAAATAATGTATATCACAAGTATTTGTAGCTAAACCATTTGTTTCGCATGGACTTGAAGCTAAACTTTCTACATCGCATTGATTTGAAGCTAACTCGTTTGTTTCGCATGGAGTTGTAGCTAAATCATGTCTGTGACAAGTATTTGAAGATGAAACATTTGAATCGCATGGATTTGAACCTGAGCCTTCTACTTCGCACTGATTTGCAGGCTAAATCATGTGTTTCGCATGGATTTGAAGCTAACTCGTTCGTTTCACATGCAGTTGTAGCTAAATAATGTATATCACAAGTATTTGTAGCTAAACCATTTGTTTTGCATGGAATTGAAGCTAAGCCTTCTACTTCGCATTCATTTGTAGCTAAATCATTTGTTTCGCATGGATTTGAAGCTACGCCTTCTACTTCGCATTGATATGAAGCTAAATCCTTTGTTTCGCCTGGATTTGAAGCTAACTCGTTCGTTTCGCCAGTATTTGAAGCTAGATCACTTATATCGCAAATATTAGAAGCTAAATCATGTGTTTCGCTTTGATTTGAAGCTAAACATTCTACATCGCATTGATTTGAAGCTAAATCGTGTGTTTCGCATGGATTTGAAGCTAACTCGTTCGTTTCGCATGCACTTGTAGCTAAATAATGTATATCACAAGTATTTGTAGCTAAACCATTTGTTTCGCATGGATTTGAAGCTAAACTTTCTACATCGCATTGATTTGAAGCTAACTCGTTTGTTTCGCATGGAGTTGAAGCTAAATCATGTCTTTCACAAGTATTTGAAGATGAAACATTTGAATCGCATGGATTTGAACCTGAGCCTTCTACTTCGCACTGATTTGCAGCTAAATAATGTGTTTCGCATGGATTTGAAGCTAAACCTTATACATTCTATTGATTTGAAGCTAAACCTTCTACCTCTTATTGATTTGAAGCTAAACCTTCTACATCGCATTGATTTTAAGCTAAATCATGTGATTCGCTTGCATTTGAAGCTAAGCCATCTACATCGCATCGATTTTAAGCTAAATCATTTCTTTCGCTTAGATTTCACGCTAACACGTTTGTTTCCTCTGCATTTGAGGCTACGTCACTTATATCGCTAATATCTGATGCTAAATCATTTGTTTAGCTTGGATTTGAAGCTAAATCTTCTTCATCGCATTGATTTGCAGCTAAATCATGTGATTCGCATGGATTTGAAGCTAACTCGTTCGTTGCGCATGCAGTTAAATCTAACTAACGTATCTCACAAGTATTTGAAGCTAAACCATTTGATTCGCATGGATTTGATGCTAAGGCTTCTACTTCCCATTAATTGGACGTTAAATCACGTGTATTGCATGGATTTGAAGCTAAACCTTCTACATCGCATTGATTTGAAGCTAAGTCAAGTGTTTCGCATGCAGTTGAAGCTAAATCATGTCTTTCACAAGTATTTGAAGATGAACCAATTGAATCGCATTGATATGAACCCGAGCCTTCTACTTCGCACTGATTTGAATCTAAATCATGTGTCTCGCTTGGATTTGAAGCTAAGCCTTCTACTTCGAATTGATTTGAAGCTAAATCATGTGCTTCGCATGGATCTGAAGTTAACTCGTTTTTATCGCCTGCATTTGAAGCTATATCACATATCCGCTAGTATTTGAAGCTAAATCATTCGTTTCGCATGGATTTGAAGCTAAACCTTCTACATCGCCTTGATTTGAAGATAAATCGTGTGTTTTGCATGGATTTGAAGCTAAACATTCTACATCGCATTGATTTGAAGCTAAATCATGTGTTTCTCATGCAGTTGAAGCTAAATCATGTCTTTCACAAGTATTTGAAGATGAACCATTTGAATCGCATTGATTTGAACCCGACCCTTCTACTTCGCACTGATTTGCAGCTAAATAATGTGTTTCGCATGGATTTGAAGCTAAACCTTCTACATCGCATTGATTTGCAGCTGAATCATGTGTTTCGCATGGATTTGAAGCTGACTCGTTCGTTTCGCCTGTATTTGAAGCTATATCACTTATATCGCAAGTATATGAATCTAAATCATATGTGTCGCATGGATTTGAAGCTGAACCTACTACATCGTATTGATTTGAAACTAAACCTTATGTATCGCATAGATTTGAAGCTAAACCTTCTACATCGCATTGATTTGAAGATAAATCATGTATATAGCATGGATTTGAAGCTATCTCGTTTGTTTCGCATGCAGTTAAATCTAAATAACGTATATCACAAGTATGTGAAGCTAAACCATTAGATTCGCATGGATTTGAAGCTAAGCCTTCTACTTCGCATTAATTGGAAGATAAATCACGTGTTTTGCATGGATTTGAAGCAAAACCTTCTACATCGCATTGATTTGAAGCTAAACCTACTATATTCTATTGATTTGAAGCTAAACCTTCTACCTCTTATTGATTTGAAGCTAAACCTTCTACATCGCATTGATTTGAAGCTAAATCTTGTGTACGGCATGGATTTGAAGCTAAACCTTCTACATCGCATTGATTTGAAGCTAAATCATGTGTTTCGCATGGATTTGAAGCTAACTCGTTACTTTCGCATGCAGTTGTAGCTAAATAATGTATATCACAAGTATTTGTAGCTAAACCATTTGTTTCGCATGGATTTGAAGCTACGCCTTCTACTTCGCATTGATTTGAAGCTAAATCATTTCTTTCGCATGGAATTGAAGCCACCTGGTTTGTTCCTCCAGCTTTTGTAGCTATATCACTTATATCGCAAGTATTTGAAGCTAAATCATATGTGTCGCATGGATTTGAAGCTGAACCTTCTACGTCGCATTGATTTGAAGTTAAATCTTGTGTATCGCATGGATTTGAAGCTAAACCTTCTACATCACATTGATTTGCAGCTAAATCATGTGTTTCCAATGAATTTGAAGCTAACTCGTTCGTTTCGCCTCCATTTGAAGCTATAACACTTATATCGCAAGTATTTGAAGCTGAATCATAAGTGCCACATGGATTTGAAGCTGAACCTACTACATCGCACTGATTTACAGCTAAATAATGTGTTTCGCATGGATTTGAAGCTAAACCTTCTACATCCCATGGATTTGAATCTAAATCATGTTTCTCGCATGGAATCGAAGCTACCTCGTTTGTTCCTACAGCTTTTGAAGCTATATCACTTATATCGCAAGTATTTGAAACTAAATCATATGTGTCGCATGGATTTGAAGCTGAACCTACTACATCGCATTGATTTGAAGCTAAATCTTGTGTATCGCATGGATTTGAAGCTAAACCTTCTACATCGCATTGATTTGAAGCAAAATCATGTGTATCGCATGGATTTGAAGCTAACTCGTTCGTTTCGCATGCAGTTGTAGCTAAATAATGTATATCACAAGTATTTGTAGCTAAACCATTTGTTTCGCATGGATTTGAAGCTACGCCTTCTACTTCGCATTGATTTGAAGCTAAAGCATTTGTTTCGCATGGATTTGATTATAAGCATTGTACTTCGAATTGATTTGAAGCTAAATAATGTGTTTCGCATGGATTTGAAGATAACTCGTTCGTTTCGTCTGCAGTTGAATCTACATCACTTATATCGCTAGTATTTGAAGCTAAATCATGTGTATCGCGTGGATTTTGAAGCTAACTCGCGTGACTAGTCTTCATTTGAATCTATATCACTTACACCCCAAGCGTTTGAAGCTATATCATTTGTTTCGCATGGATTTGAAGCTAATCCTTCTTCATCTCATTGATTTGCAGCTAAATCATGTGTTTCGCATTGATTTGAAGCTAACTCGTTCGTTGCGCATGCAGTTAAATCTAAATAACGTATATCACAAGTATGTGAAGCTAAACCATTTGATTCGCATGGATTTGAAGCTAAGCCTTCTACTTCGCATTAATTGGAAGATAAATCACGTGTTTTGCATGGATTTGAAGCAAAACCTTCTACATCGCATTGATTTGAAGCTAAACCTACTATATTCTATTGATTTGAAGCTAAACCTTCTACCTCTTATTGATTTGAAGCTAAACCTTCTACATCGCATTGATTTGAAGCTAAATCTTGTGTATGGCATGGATTTGAAGCTAAACCTTCTACATCGCATTGATTTGAAGCTAAATCATGTGTTTCGCATGGATTTGAAGCTAACTCGTTACTTTCGCATGCAGTTGTAGCTAAATAATGTATATCACAAGTATTTGTAGCTAAACCATTTTTTTCGCATGGATTTGAAGCTACGCCTTCTACTTCGCATTGATTTGAAGCTAAATCATTTCTTTCGCATGGAATTGAAGCCACCTCGTTTGTTCCTCCAGCTTTTGTAGCTATATCACTTATATCGCAAGTATTTGAAGCTAAATCATATGTGTCGCATGGATTTGAAGCTGAACCTTCTACGTCGCATTGATTTGAAGTTAGTTCTTGTGTATCGCATGGATTTGAAGCTAAACCTTCTACATCACATTGATTTTTCAGCTAAATCATGTGTTTCCAATGAATTTGAAGCTAACTCGTTCGTTTCGCCTCCATTTGAAGCTATAACACTTATATCGCAAGTATTTGAAGCTGAATCATAAGTGCCACATGGATTTGAAGCTGAACCTACTACATCGCACTGATTTACAGCTAAATAATGTGTTTCGCATGGATTTGAAGCTAAACCTTCTACATCCCATGGATTTGAATCTAAATCATGTGTTTGGCATGGATTTGAAGCTAAACCTTCTACATCGCATTGATTTGAAGCTAAATCATGTTTCTCGCATGGAATCGAAGCTACCTCGTCTGTTCCTACAGCTTTTGAAGCTATATCACTTATATCGCAAGTATTTGAAACTAAATCATATGTGTCGCATGGATTTGAAGCTGAACCTACTACATCGCATTGATTTGAAGCTAAATCTTGTGTATCGCATGGATTTGAAGCTAAACCTTCTACATCGCATTGATTTGAAGCAAAATCATGTATATAGCATGGATCTGTAGCTATCTCGTTTGTTTCGCATGCAGTTGTAGCTAAATAATCTATATCACATATATTTGTACCTAAACCATTTGTTTTGCATGGATTTGAAGCTAAGCCTTCTACTTCGCATTCATTTGAAGCTAAATCATTTGTTTCGCATTGATTTGAATCTATGCCTTGTCCTTCGAATTGATTTGAAGCTAAATCATGTGATTCGTATGGATTTGAAGCTAAACCTTCTACATCGCATTGATTTGAAGCTAAAGCTTCTATATTCTATTGATTTGAAGCTAAACCTTCTACATCGCCTTGATTTGAAGATAAATCGTGTGTTTTGCATGGATTTGAAGCTAAACATTCTACATCGCATTGATTTGAAGCTAAATCATGTGTTTCTCATGCAGTTGAAGCTAAATCATGTCTTTCACAAGTATTTGAAGATGAACCATTTGAATCGCATTGATTTGAACCCGACCCTTCTACTTCGCACTGATTTGCAGCTAAATAATGTGTTTCGCATGGATTTGAAGCTAAACCTTCTACATCGCATTGATTTGCAGCTGAATCATGTGTTTCGCATGGATTTGAAGCTAACTCGTTCGTTTCGCCCGTATTTGAAGCTATATCACTTATATCGCAAGTATTTGAAGCTAAATCATATGTGTCGCATGGATTTGAAGCTGAACCTACTACATCGCATTGATTTGAAGCTAAATCTTGTGTATCGCATGGATTTGAAGCTATACCTTCTACATCGCATTGATTTGAAGCTAAATCATGTATATAGCATGGATTTGAAGCTATCTCGTTTGTTTCGCATGCAGTTGTAGCTAAATAATGTATATCACAAGTATTTGTAGCTAAATCATTTGTTTTGCATGGATTTGAAGCTAAGCCTTCTACTTCGCATTCATTTGAAGCTAAATCATTTGTTTCGCATTGGTTTGAATCTAAGCCTTGTCTTTCGACTTGATTTGAAGCTAAATCATGTGTTTCGTATGGATTTGAATCTTACACGTTCGTTTCGCCTGCAGTTGAATCTACATCACTTATATCGCTAATATTTGAAGCTAAATCATGTGTGTCGCGTGGATTTTGAAGCTAACTCGTTTGATTAGTCTTCATTTGAAGCTATATCATTTATACCCCAAGTGTTTGAAGCTATATCATTTGTTTCGCAAGGATTTGAAGCTAAACCTTTCTCATCGCATTGATTAGCAGCTAAATCATGTGTTTCGCAATGCAGTTGAAGATAAATCATGTCTTTCAGAAGTATTTGAAGATGAACCATTTGAATCGCATTGATTTGAACCCGAGCCTTCTACTTCGCACTGATTTGCAGCTAAATAATGTGTTTCGCATGGATTTGAAGCTAAACCTTCTACATCGCATTGATTTGCAGCTGAATCATGTGTTTCGCATGGAATTGAAGCTACCTCGTCTGTTCCTACAGCTTATGAAGCTATATCACTTATATCGAAAGTATATGAAACTAAACCATATGTGTCGCATGGATTTGAAGCTAAACCTTCTACATCGCATTGATTTGAAGCTAAGTCAAGTGTTTCGCATGCAGTTGAAGCTAAATCATGTCTTTCACAAGTATTTGAAGATGAACCATTTGAATCGCATTGATATGAACCCGAGCCTTCTACTTCGCACTGATTTGAATCTAAATCATGTGTCTCGCTTGGATTTGAAGCTAAGCCTTCTACTTCGAATTGATTTGAAGCTAAATCATGTGCTTCGCATGGATCTGAAGTTAACTCGTTTTTTTCGCCTGCATTTGAAGCTATATCACATATTCGCTAGTATTTGAAGCTAAATCATTCGTTTCGCATGGATTTGAAGCTAAACCTTCTACATCGCCTTGATTTGAAGATAAATCGTGTGTTTTGCATGGATTTGAAGCTAAACATTCTACATCGCATTGATTTGAAGCTAAATCATGTGTTTCTCATGCAGTTGAAGCTAAATCATGTCTTTCACAAGTATTTGAAGATGAACCATTTGAATCGCATTGATTTGAACCCGACCCTTCTACTTCGCACTGATTTGCAGCTAAATAATGTGTTTCGCATGGATTTGAAGCTAAACCTTCTACATCGCATTGATTTGCAGCTGAATCATGTGTTTCGCATGGATTTGAAGCTAACTCGTTCGTTTCGCCTGTATTTGAAGCTATATCACTTATATCGCAAGTATATGAAACTAAATCATATGTGTCGCATGGATTTGAAGGTGAACCTACTACATCGTATTGATTTGAAACTAAACCTTATGTATCGCATAGATTTGAAGCTAAACCTTCTACATCGCATTGATTTGAAGCTAAACCTTCTACCTCTTATTGTTTTGAAGCTAAACCTTCTACATCGCATTGATTTGCAGCTAAATCATGTGTTTCGCATGGATTTGAATCTAACTCGTTCGTTTCGCCTGCAGTTGAATCTACATCACTTATATCGCAAGTATTTGAAGCTAAATCATGTGTATCGCGTGGATTTTGAAGCTAACTCGTTTGATTAGTCTGCATTTGAAGCTATATCACTTATACCCCAAGTGTTTGAAGATAATCATTTGTTTCGCGAGGATTTGAAGTTAAACCTTCTACATCGCATTGATTTGAAGCTAAATCTTGTGTATGGCATGGATTTGAAGCTAAACCTTCTACATCGCATTGATTTGAAGCTAAATCATGTGTATTCGCATGGATTTGAAGCTAACTCGTTACTTTCGCATGCAGTTGTAGCTAAATAATGTATATCACAAGTATTTGTAGCTAAACCATTTTTTTCGAATGGATTTGAAGCTACGCCTTCTACTTCGCATTGATTTGAAGCTAAATCATTTCTTTCGCATGGAATTGAAGCCACCTCGTTTGTTACTCCAGCTTTTGTAGCTATATCACTTATATCTCAAGTATTTGAAGCTAAATCATATGTGTCGCATGGATTTGAAGCTGAACCTTCTACGTCGCATTGATTTGAAGTTAATTCTTGTGTATCGCATGGATTTGAAGCTAAACCTTCTACATCACATTGATTTTTCAGCTAAATCATGTGTTTCCAATGAATTTGAAGCTAACTCGTTCGTTTCGCCTCCATTTGAAGCTATAACACTTATATCGCAAGTATTTGAAGCTGAATCATAAGTGCCACATGGATTTGAAGCTGAACCTACTACATCGCACTGATTTACAGCTAAATAATGTGTTTCGCATGGATTTGAAGCTAAACCTTCTACATCCCATGGATTTGAATCTAAATCATGTGTTTGGCATGGATTTGAAGCTAAACCTTCTACATCGCATTGATTTGAAGCTAAGTCATGTTTCTCGCATGGAATCGAAGCTACCTCCATTGTTCCTACAGCTTTTGAAGCTATATCACTTATATCGCAAGTATTTGAAACTAAATCATATGTGTCGCATGGATTTGAAGCTGAACCTACTACATCGCATTGATTTGAAGCTAAATCTTGTGTATCGCATGGATTTGAAGCTAAACCTTCTACATCGCATTGATTTGAAGCTAAGTCAAGTGAATCGCATTGATATGAACCCGAGCCTTCTACTTCGCACTGATTTGAATCTAAATCATGTGTCTCGCTTGGATTTGAAGCTAAGCCTTCTACTTCGAATTGATTTGAAGCTAAATCATGTGCTTCGCATGGATCTGAAGTTAACTCGTTTTTATCGCCTGCATTTGAAGCTATATCACATATCCGCTAGTATTTGAAGCTAAATCATTCGTTTGGCATGGATTTGAAGCTAAACCTTCTACATCGCCTTGATTTGAAGATAAATCGTGTGTTTTGCATGGATTTGAAGCTAAACATTCTACATCGCATTGATTTGAAGCTAAATCATGTGTTTCTCATGCAGTTGAAGCTAAATCATGTCTTTCACAAGTATTTGAAGATGAACCATTTGAATCGCATTGATTTGAACCCGACCCTTCTACTTCGCACTGATTTGCAGCTAAATAATGTGTTTCGCATGGATTTGAAGCTAAACCTTCTACATCGCATTGATTTGCAGCTGAATCATGTGTTTCGCATGGATTTGAAGCTAACTCGTTCGTTTCGCCTGTATTTGAAGCTATATCACTTATATCGCAAGTATTTGAAGCTAAATCATATGTGTCGCATGGATTTGAAGCTGAACCTACTACATCGCATTGATTTGAAGCTAAATCTTGTGTATCGCATGGATTTGAAGCTATACCTTCTACATCGCATTGATTTGAAGCTAAATCATGTATATAGCATGGATTTGAAGCTATCTCGTTTGTTTCGCATGCAGTTGTAGCTAAATAATGTATATCACAAGTATTTGTAGCTAAATCATTTGTTTTGCATGGATTTGAAGCTAAGCCTTCTACTTCGTATTCATTTGAAGCTAAATCATTTGTTTCGCATTGGTTTGAATCTAAGCCTTGTCTTTCGAATTGATTTGAAGCTAAATCATGTGTTTCGTATGGATTTGAAGCTTACACGTTCGTTTCGCCTGCAGTTGAATCTACATCACTTATATCGCTAATATTTGAAGCTAAATCATGTGTATCGCGTGGATTTTGAAGCTAACTCGTTTGATTAGTCTTCATTTGAAGCTATATCATTTATACCCCAAGTGTTTGAAGCTATATCATTTGTTTCGCGAGGATTTGAAGCTAAACCTTCTACATCGCATTGATTTGAAGCTAAATCTTGTGTATCGCATGGATTTGAAGCTAATCCTTTCACATCGCATTGATTTGAAGCTAAATCATGTGTATCGCATGGATTTGAAGCTAACTCGTTCGTTTCGCATGCAGTTGTAGCTAAATAATGTATATCACAAGTATTTGTAGCTAAACCATTTGTTTCGCATGGATTTGAAGCTACGGCTTCTACTTCGCATTGATTTGAAGCTAAAGCATTTGTTTCGCATGGATTTAATTCTAAGCATTGTACTTCGAATTGATTTGAAGCTAAATAATGTGTTTCGCATGGATTTGAAGATAACTCGTTCGTTTCGCCTGCAGTTGAATCTACATCACTTATATCGCTAGTATTTGAAGCTTAATCATGTGTATCGCGTGGATTTTGAAGCTAACTCGTGTGACTAGTCTTCATTTGAATCTATATCACTTACACCCCAAGCGTTTGAAGCTATATCATTTGTTTCGCATGGATTTGAAGCTAATCCTTCTTCATCTCATTGATTTGCAGCTAAATCATGTGTTTCGCATTGATTTGAAGCTAACTCTTTCGTTGCGCATGCAGTTAAATCTAAATAACGTATATCACAAGTATGTGAAGCTAAACCATTTGATTCGCATGGATTTGAAGCTAAGCCTTCTACTTCGCATTAATTGGAAGATAAATCACGTGTTTTGCATGGATTTGAAGCAAAACCTTCTACATCGCATTGATTTGAAGCTAAACCTACTATATTCTATTGATTTGAAGCTAAACCTTCTACCTCTTATTGATTTGAAGCTAAACCTTCTACATCGCATTGATTTGAAGCTAAATCTTGTGTATGGCATGGATTTGAAGCTAAACCTTCTACATCGCATTGATTTGAAGCTAAATCATGTGTTTCGCATGGATTTGAAGCTAACTCGTTACTTTCGCATGCAGTTGTAGCTTAATAATGTATATTACAAATATTTGTAGCTAAACCATTTGTTTTGCATGGATTTGAAGCTAAGCCTTCTACTTCGCATTCATTTGAAGCTAAATCATTTGTTTCGCATTGATTTGAATCTATGCCTTGTCCTTCGAATTGATTTGAAGCTAAATCATGTGTTTCGTATGGATTTGAAGCTAAACCTTCTACATCGCATTGATTTGAAGCTAAACCTTCTATATTCTATTGATTTGAAGCTGAACCTTCTACCTCTTATTGATTTGAAGCTAAACCTTCTACATCGCATTAATTTGAAGCTAAATCATGTGTATCGCATGGATTTGAAGCTAAACCTTCTACATCGCATTGATTTGAAGCTAAATCATATGTGTCGCATGGATTTGAAGCTAACTCGTTTGTTTCGCATGCAGTTGTAGCTAAATAATGTATATCACAAGTATTTGTAGCTAAACCATTTTTTTCGAATGGATTTGAAGCTACGCCTTCTACTTCGCATTGATTTGAAGCTAAATCATTTCTTTCGCATGGAATTGAAGCCACCTCGTTTGTTACTCCAGCTTTTGTAGCTATATCACTTATATCGCAAGTATTTGAAGCTAAATCATATGTGTCGCATGGATTTGAAGCTGAACCTTCTACGTCGCATTGATTTGAAGTTAATTCTTGTGTATCGCATGGATTTGAAGCTAAACCTTCTACATCACATTGATTTTTCAGCTAAATCATGTGTTTCCAATGAATTTGAAGCTAACTCGTTCGTTTCGCCTCCATTTGAAGCTATAACACTTATATCGCAAGTATTTGAAGCTGAATCATAAGTGCCACATGGATTTGAAGCTGAACCTACTACATCGCACGGATTTACAGCTAAATAATGTGTTTCGCATGGATTTGAAGCTAAACCTTCTACATCCCATAGATTTGAATCTAAATCATGTGTTTGGCATGGATTTGAAGCTAAACCTTCTACATCGCATTGATTTGAAGCTAAGTCATGTTTCTCGCATGGAATCGAAGCTACCTCCTTTGTTCCTACAGCTTTTGAAGCTATATCACTTATATCGCAAGTATTTGAAACTAAATCATATGTGTCGCATGGATTTGAAGCTGAACCTACTACATCGCATTGATTTGAAGCTAAATCTTGTGTATCGCATGGATTTGAAGCTAAACCTTCTACATCGCATTGATTTGAAGCTAAGTCAAGTGTTTCGCCTGCAGTTGAAGCTAAATCATGTCTTTCACAAGTATTTGAAGATGAACCATTTGAATCGCATTGATATGAACCCGAGCCTTCTACTTCGCACTGATTTGAATCTAAATCATGTGTCTCACTTGGATTTGAAGCTAAGCCTTCTACTTCGAATTGATTTGAAGCTAAATCATGTGCTTCGCATGGATCTGAAGTTAACTCGTTTTTATCGCCTGCATTTGAAGCTATATCACATATCCGCTAGTATTTGAAGCTAAATCATTCGTTTCGCATGGATTTGAAGCTAAACCTTCTACATCGCCTTGATTTGAAGATAAATCGTGTGTTTTGCATGGATTTGAAGCTAAACATTCTACATCGCATTGATTTGAAGCTAAATCATGTGTTTCTCATGCAGTTGAAGCTAAATCATGTCTTTCACAAGTATTTGAAGATGAACCATTTGAATCGCATTGATTTGAACCCGACCCTTCTACTTCGCACTGATTTGCAGCTAAATAATGTGTTTCGCATGGATTTGAAGCTAAACCTTCTACATCGCATTGATTTGCAGCTGAATCATGTGTTTCGCATGGATTTGAAGCTAACTCGTTCGTTTCGCCTATATTTGAAGCTATATCACTTATATCGCAAGTATTTGAAGCTAAATCATATGTGTCGCATGGATTTGAAGCTGAACCTACTACATCGCATTGATTTGAAGCTAAATCTTGTGTATCGCATGGATTTGAAGCTATACCTTCTACATCGCATTGATTTGAAGCTAAATCATGTATATAGCATGGATTTGAAGCTATCTCGTTTGTTTCGCATGCAGTTGTAGCTAAATAATGTATATCACAAGTATTTGTAGCTAAATCATTTGTTTTGCATGGATTTGAAGCTAAGCCTTCTACTTCGCATTCATTTGAAGCTAAATCATTTGTTTCGCATTGGTTTGAATCTAAGCCTTGTCTTTCGAATTGATTTGAAGCTAAATCATGTGTTTCGTATGGATTTGAAGCTTACACGTTCGTTTCGCCTGCAGTTGAATCTACATCACTTATATCGCTAATATTTGAAGCTAAATCATGTGTATCGCGTGGATTTTGAAGCTAACTCGTTTGATTAGTCTTCATTTGAAGCTATATCATTTATACCCCAAGTGTTTGAAGCTATATCATTTGTTTCGCGAGGATTTGAAGCTAAACCTTCTACATCGCATTGATTTGAAGCTAAATCTTGTGTATCGCATGGATTTGAAGCTAATCCTTTCACATCGCATTGATTTGAAGCTAAATCATGTGTATCGCATGGATTTGAAGCTAACTCGTTCGTTTCGCATGCAGTTGTACCTAAATAATGTATATCACAAGTATTTGTAGCTAAACCATTTGTTTCGCATGGATTTGAAGCTACGCCTTCTACTTCGCATTAATTGGAAGATAAATCACGTGTTTTGCATGGATTTGAAGCAAAACCTTCTACATCGCATAGATTTGAAGCTAAACCTACTATATTCTATTGATTTGAAGCTAAACCTTCTACCTCTTATTGATTTGAAGCTAAACCTTCTACATCGCATTGATTTGAAGCTAAATCATGTGTTTCGCATGGATTTGAAGCTAACTCGTTACTTTCGCATGCAGTTGTAGCTTAATAATATATATTACAAATATTTGTAGCTAAACCATTTGTTTTGCATGGATTTGAAGCTAAGCCTTCTACTTCGCATTCATTTGAAGCTAAATCATTTGTTTCGCATTGATTTGAATCTATGCCTTGTCCTTCGAATTGATTTGAAGCTAAATCATGTGTTTCGTATGGATTTGAAGCTAAACCTTCTACATCGCATTGATTTGAAGCTAAACCTTCTATATTCTATTGATTTGAAGCTGAACCTTCTACCTCTTATTGATTTGAAGCTAAACCTTCTACATCGCATTGATTTGAAGCTAAATCATGTGTATCGCATGGATTTGAAGCTAAACCTTCTACATCGCATTGATTTGAAGCTAAATCATATGTGTCGCATGGATTTGAAGCTAACTCGTTTGTTTCGCATGCAGTTGTAGCTAAATAATGTATATCACAAGTATTTGTAGCTAAACCATTTTTTTCGAATGGATTTGAAGCTACGCCTTCTACTTCGCATTGATTTGAAGCTAAATCATTTCTTTCGCATGGAATTGAAGCCACCTCGTTTGTTACTCCAGCTTTTGTAGCTATATCACTTATATCGCAAGTATTTGAAGCTAAATCATATGTGTCGCATGGATTTGAAGCTGAACCTTCTACGTCGCATTGATTTGAAGTTAATTCTTGTGTATCGCATGGATTTGAAGCTAAACCTTCTACATCACATTGATTTTTCAGCTAAATCATGTGTTTCCAATGAATTTGAAGCTAACTCGTTCGTTTCGCCTCCATTTGAAGCTATAACACTTATATCGCAAGTATTTGAAGCTGAATCATAAGTGCCACATGGATTTGAAGCTGAACCTACTACATCGCACTGATTTACAGCTAAATAATGTGTTTCGCATGGATTTGAAGCTAAACCTTCTACATCCCATGGATTTGAATCTAAATCATGTGTTTGGCATGGATTTGAAGCTAAACCTTCTACATCGCATTGATTTGAAACTAAGTCATGTTTCTCGCATGGAATCGAAGCTACCTCCTTTGTTCCTACAGCTTTTGAAGCTATATCACTTATATCGCAAGTATTTGAATCTAAATCATATGTGTCGCATGGATTTGAAGCTGAACCTACTACATCGCATTGATTTGAAGCTAAATCTTGTGTATCGCATGGATTTGAAGCTAAACCTTCTACATCGCATTGATTTGAAGCTAAGTCAAGTGTTTCGCCTGCAGTTGAAGCTAAATCATGTCTTTCACAAGTATTTGAAGATGAACCATTTGAATCGCATTGATATGAACCCGAGCCTTCTACTTCGCACTGATTTGAATCTAAATCATGTGTCTCGCTTGGATTTGAAGCTAAGCCTTCTACTTCGAATTGATTTGAAGCTAAATCATGTGCTTCGCATGGATCTGAAGTTAACTCGTTTTTATCGCCTGCATTTGAAGCTATATCACATATCCGCTAGTATTTGAAGCTAAATCATTCGTTTCGCATGGATTTGAAGCTAAAACTTCTACATCGCCTTGATTTGAAGATAAATCGTGTGTTTTGCATGGATTTGAAGCTAAACATTCTACATCGCATTGATTTGAAGCTAAATCATGTGTTTCTCATGCAGTTGAAGCTAAATCATGTCTTTCACAAGTATTTGAAGATGAACCATTTGAATCGCATTGATTTGAACCCGACCCTTCTACTTCGCACTGATTTGCAGCTAAATAATGTGTTTCGCATGGATTTGAAGCTAAACCTTCTACATCGCATTGATTTGCAGCTGAATCATGTGTTTCGCATGGATTTGAAGCTAACTCGTTCGTTTCGCCTGTATTTGAAGCTATATCACTTATATCGCAAGTATTTGAAGCTAAATCATATGTGTCGCATGGATTTGAAGCTGAACCTACTACATCGCATTGATTTGAAGCTAAATCTTGTGTATCGCATGGATTTGAAGCTATACCTTCTACATCGCATTGATTTGAAGCTAAATCATGTATATAGCATGGATTTGAAGCTATCTCGTTTGTTTCGCATGCAGTTGTAGCTAAATAATGTATATCACAAGTATTTGTAGCTAAATCATTTGTTTTGCATGAATTTGAAGCTAAGCCTTCTACTTCGCATTCATTTGAAGCTAAATCATTTGTTTCGCATTGGTTTGAATCTAAGCCTTGTCTTTCGAATTGATTTGAAGCTAAATCATGTGTTTCGTATGGATTTGAAGCTTACACGTTCGTTTCGCCTGCAGTTGAATCTACATCACTTATATCGCTAATATTTGAAGCTAAATCATGTGTATCGCGTGGATTTTGAAGCTAACTCGTTTGATTAGTCTTCATTTGAAGCTATATCATTTATACCCCAAGTGTTTGAAGCTATATCATTTGTTTCGCGAGAATTTGAAGCTAAACCTTCTACATCGCATTGATTTGAAGCTAAATCTTGTGTATCGCATGGATTTGAAGCTAATCCTTTCACATCGCATTGATTTGAAGCTAAATCATGTGTATCGCATGGATTTGAAGCTAACTCGTTCGTTTCGCATGCAGTTGTAGCTAAATAATGTATATCACAAGTATTTGTAGCTAAACCATTTGTTTCGCATGGATTTGAAGCTACGCCTTCTACTTCGCATTGATTTGAATCTAAAGCATTTGTTTCGCATGGATTTGATTCTAAGCATTGTACTTCGAATTGATTTGAAGCTAAATAATGTGTTTCGCATGGATTTGAAGATAACTCGTTCGTTTCGCCTGCAGTTGAATCTACATCACTTATATCGCTAGTATTTGAAGCTTAATCATGTGTATCGCGTGGATTTTGAAGCTAACTCGTGTGACTAGTCTTCATTTGAATCTATATCACTTACACCCCAAGCGTTTGAAGCTATATCATTTGTTTCGCATGGATTTGAAGCTAATCCTTCTTCATCTCATTGATTTGCAGCTAAATCATGTGTTTCGCATTTATTTGAAGCTAACTCTTTCGTTGCGCATGCAGTTAAATCTAAATAACGTATATCACAAGTATGTGAAGCTAAACCATTTGATTCGCATGGATTTGAAGCTAAGCCTTCTACTTCGCATTAATTGGAAGATAAATCACGTGTTTTGCATGGATTTGAAGCAAAACCTTCTACATCGCATTGATTTGAAGCTAAACCTACTATATTCTATTGATTTGAAGCTAAACCTTCTACCTCTTATTGATTTGAAGCTAAACCTTCTACATCGCATTGATTTGAAGCTAAATCTTGTGTATCGCATGGATTTGAAGCTAAACCTTCTACATCACATTGATTTGCAGCTAAATCATGCGTTTCGCATGGATTTGAAGCTAACTCGTTCGTTTCGCCTGCAGTTGAACCTACATCACTTATATCGCAAGTATTTGAAGCTAAATCATGTATATCGCGTGGATTTTGAAGCTAACTCGTTTGATTAGTCTGCATTTGAAGCTATATCACTTATACCCCAAGTGTTTGAAGCTAAATCATTTGTTTCGCGTGGATTTGAAGCTAAACCTTCTACATCGCATTGATTAGAAGTTAAATCATGTGTCTCGCATGGATTTGAAGCTAACTCGTTAGTTTCGCATGCAGTTGTAGCTAAATAATGTATATCACAAGTATTCGTAGCTAAACCATTTGTTTTGCATGGATTTGAAGCTACGCCTTCTACATCGCATTGATTTGAAGCTAAATCATGTGTTTCGCATGGATTTGAAGCTAACTCGTTACTTTCGCATGCAGTTGTAGCTTAATAATGTATATTACAAATATTTGTAGCTAAACCATTTGTTTTGCATGGATTTGAAGCTAAGCCTTCTACTTCGCATTCATTTGAAGCTAAATCATTTGTTTCGCATTGATTTGAATCTATGCCTTGTCCTTCGAATTGATTTGAAGCTAAATCATGTGTTTCGTATGGATTTGAAGCTAAACCTTCTACATCGCATTGATTTGAAGCTAAACCTTCTATATTCTATTGATTTGAAGCTGAACCTTCTACCTCTTATTGATTTGAAGCTAAACCTTCTACATCGCATTGATTTGAAGCTAAATCATGTGTATCGCATGGATTTGAAGATAAACCTTCTACATCGCATTGATTTGAAGCTAAATCATATGTGTCGCATGGATTTGAAGCTAACTCGTTTGTTTCGCATGCAGTTGTAGCTAAATAACGTATATCACAAGTATTTGTTGCTAAACCATTTGTTTTGCATGGATTTGAAGCTAAGCCTTCTACTTCGCATTCATTTGAAGCTAAATCATTTGTTTCGCATGGATTTGAATCTAAGCCTTGTCCTTCGAATTGATTTGAAGCTAAATCATGTGTTTCGTATGGATTTGAAGCTAAACCTTCTACATCGCATTGATTTGGAGCTAAACCTACTATATTCTATTGATTTGAAGCTAAACCTTCTACCTCTTATTGTTTTGAAGCTAAACCTTCTACATCGCATTGATTTGCAGATAAATAATGTGTTTCGCATGGATTTGAAGCTAAAGCTTCTACATTCATGGATTTGATTCTAAATCATGTGTTTGGCATGGATTTGAAGCTAAACCTTCTACATCGCATTTATTTGCAGCTGAATCATGTGTTCCGCATGGATTTTAAGCTATCTCGTTAGTTTCGCATGCAGTTGTAGCTTAATAATGTATATTACAAATATTTGTAGCTAAACCATTTGTTTCGCATGGATTTGAAGCTACGCCTTCTACTTCGCATTGATTTGAAACTAAATAATTTGTTTCGCATGGAATTGAAGCTACCTCGTTTGTTCCTCCTGCTTTTGAAGCTATATCACTTATATCGCATGGATTTGAAGATGAACCTACTACATCGCATTGATTTGAAGCTAAATCTTGTCTATCGCATGGATTTGAAGCAAACCATCTACATCGCTTTGATGTGAAGCTTAATCATGTGTTTCGCATGGATTTGATGCTAATTCGTTTGTTCCTCCAGCTTTTGAAGCTATATCACTTATATCGCAAGTATTTGAAGCTAAATCGTATGTGTCGTATGGTTTTGAAGCAGTACCTTCTACATCGCATTGATTTGAAGCTCAATCTAGTGTATCGCATGGATTTGAAGCTAGACCTTCTACATCGCATTGATTTGCAGCAAAATCATGTGTTTCGCATGGATTTGAAGCAAACTCGTTCGTTTCGCCTCCATTTGAAACTATATCACTTATATCGCAAGTATTTGAAGCTAAATCATACGTGCCGCATGGATTTAAAGCTGAACCTACTACATCGCATTGATTTGAAGCTAAATCTTGTGTATCGCACGGATTTGCAGCTAAACCTTCTACATCGCATTGATTTGAATCATAATCATTTGTTTCGCATGGATTTGAATCTAAGCCTTGTCCTTCGAATTGATTTGAAGCTAAATCATGTGTTTCGTATGGATTTGAAGCTAAACACTCTACATTGCATTGATTTGCAGCTAAATCATGTGTGTCGCATGGATTTGAAGCTAACTCGTTCGTTTCGCCTGCAGTTGAATCTACATCACTTATATCGCTAGTATTTGAAGCTAAATCATATGTGCCGCATGGATTTAAAGCTGAACCTACTACATCGCATTGATTTGAAGCTAAATCATTTGTTTCGCATGGAATTGAAGCTACCTCGTTTGTTCCTCTAGCTGTTGAAGCTATATCACTTATATCGCAAGTATTTGAAGCTAAATCATATGTGTCGTATGGATTTGATGCAGAACCTTCTACATCGCATTGATTTGAAGCTAAATCTAGTGTATCGCATGGATTTGAAGCTAAACCTTCACATCGCACTGATTTGCAGCAAAATAATGTGTTTCGCATGGATTTGAAGGTAATTGAAACTATATCACTTATATCGCAAGTATTTGAAGCTAAATCATATGTGCCTCATGGATTTGAAGCTGAACCTACTACATCGCACTGATTTGCAGCTAAATAATGTGTTTCGCATGGATTTGAAGCTAAACCTTCTACATCGCATGGTTTTGAAGCTAAACGTTCTACATCACATTGGTTTGCAGCTAAATCATGTTTTTCGCATGGATTTGAAGCTAACTCGTTTGTTTCGCATGCAGTTGTATCTAAATAATGAATATCACAAGTATTTGTAGCTAAATCATTTGTTTCGCATGGAATTGAAGCTACCTCGTTTGTTCCTCCAGCTTTTGAAGCTATATCACTTATATCGCAAGTATTTGAAGCTAAATCGTGTGTTTCGCATGGATTTGAAGCTAATTCGTTTGTTTCGCAGGCAGTTGTATCTAAACAATGTATATCACAAGTATTTGTAGCTAAACCATTTGTTTCGCATGGATTTGAAGCTAAACTTTCTACATCGAATTGATTTGAAGATAACTCGATTGTTTCGCATGCAGTTGAAGCTAAATCATGTCTTTCACAAGTATTTGATGATGAACCATTTGAATCGCCTGGATTTGAACCTGAACCTTCTACTTCGCACTGATTGCAGCTAAATAATGTGTTTCGCATGGATTTGAAGCTAAACCAACTACATCGCGTTGATTTGCAGTTGAATCATGTGTTTCGCATGGATTTGTAGCTAACTCGTTCGCTTCGCCTGTATTTGAAGCTAGATCACTTATATCGCAAGTATTTGAAGCAAAATCATGTGTTTCGCTTGGATTTGAAGCTAAACATTCTACATCGCATTGATTTGAAGCTAAATCGTGTGTTTCGCATGATTTGAAGCTAACTCGTTCGTTTCGCATGCAGTTGTAGCTAAATAATGTATATCACAAGTATTTGTAGCTAAACCATTTGTTGTCGCATGAATTTGAAGCTAAGCCTTCCACTTCGCATTGATTTGAAGCTAAATCATTTGTTTCGCATGAATTGAAGCTACCTCGTTTGTTCCTCTAGCTTTGAAGCTATATCACTTATATCGCAAGTATTTGAAGCTAAATCATATGTGTCGCATGGATTTGCAGCTGAACCTACTTCATCGCATTGATTTGGAGCTAAACTTGTGTATCGCATGGATTTGAAGCTAAACCTTCTACATCGCATGGATTTAAAGCTAAGCCTTCTACTTCGCATTCATTTGAAGCTAACTCGTTAGTTTCGCATGCAGATGTAGCTATATAATGTATTTATCACAAGTATTTGTAGCTAAACCATTTGTTTCGCATGGATTTGAAGCTAAACCTTCTACATTGAATTGATTTGCAGCTGAGTCATGTGTTTCGCATGGATTTGAAGCGAACTCGATAGTTTCGCCTGTATTCGAAGCTATATCACTTATATCGCAAGTATTTGAAGCTAAATCGTGTGTTACGCTTGAATTTGAAGCTAAACCTTCTACATCGCATTGATTTGAAGCTAAATAATGTGAATCGCATGGATTTGAAGCTCACTCGTTCGTTTCGCATGCAATTGTAGCTAAATGACGTATATCACAAGTATTTGTAGCTAAACCATTTGTTTTGCATGGATTTGAAGCTAAGCCTTCTACTTCGCATTCATTTGAAGCTAAATCATTTGTTTCGCATGGATTTGAATCTATGCCTTGTCCTTCGAATTGATTTGAATCTAAATCATGTGTGTCGTATGGATTTGAAGCTAATCCCTCTACATCGCCTTTATTTGAAGCTAAACCTTCTATATTCTATTGATTTGAAGCTAAACTTTCTAACCTCTTATTGATTTGAAGCTAAAACTTCTACATCGCATTGATTTGAAGCTAAATCATGTTTCTCGCATAGAATTGAAGCTACCTCGTTTGTTCCTACAGCTTTTGAAGCTATATCACTTATATCGCAAGTATTTTGAAGCTAAATCGAATGTGTCGCATGGATTTGAAGCTGAACCTACTACATCGCATTGATTTGAAGCTAAATCTTGTGTATCGCATGGTTTTGAAGCTAAACCTTCTACATCGCATTGATTTGAAGCTAAATCATGTATATAGCATGGATTTGAAGCTATCGCGTTTATTTCGCATGCAGTTGTAGCTAAATAATGTATATCACAAGTATTTGTAGCTAAACCATTTGTTTTGCATGGATTTGAAGCTAAGCCTTCTACTTCGCATTCATTTGAAGCTAAATCATTTGTTTCGCATGGATTTGAATCTAAGCCTTGTCCTTCGAATTGATTTTGATGCTAAATCATGTGTTTCGTATGGATTTGAAACTAACCTTCTACAACGCATTGATTTGAAGCTAAACCTTCTATATTCTATTGATTTGAAGCAGAACCTTCGACTTCTAAATTGATTTGAAGCTAAGCCTTCTACTTGGCATTCATTTGAGCTAAATCATTTGTTTCGCATGGACTTCAATCTAAGCCTTTGCCCTTCGAATTGATTTGAAGCTAAATCATGTGTTTCGTATGGATTTGAAGCTAAACCTTCCACATCGCATTGATTTTGAAGCTAAACCTTCTATATTCTATTGATTTGAAGCTGAACCTTCTACCTCTTTTTGATTTGAAGCAAAACCTTCTACATCGCATTGGTTGAAGCTAAATCTTGTGTATCGCATGGATTTGAAGCTAAACCTTCTACATCGCATTGAATTGAAAGCTATATAATGTGAATCGCATGGATTTGAAGCTCACTCGTTCGTTTCGCATGCAATTGTAGCTAAATGACGTATATCACAAGTATTTGTAGCTAAACCATTTGTTTTGCATGGATTTGAAGCTAAGCCTTCTACTTTCGCATTCATTTGAAGCTAAATCATTTGTTCGCATGGATTTGAATCTATGCCTTGTCCTTCGAATTGATTTGAATCTAAATCATGTGTGTCGTATGGATTTGAAGCTAAACCTTCTACATCGCCTTTATTTGAAGCTAAACCTTCTATATTCTATTGATTTGAAGCTAAACTTTCTAACCTCTTATTGATTTGAAGCTAAAACTTCTACATCGCATTGATTTGAAGCTAAATCATGTTTCTCGCATAGAATTGAAGCTACCTCGTTTGTTCCTACAGCTTTTGAAGCTATATCACTTATATCGCAAGTATTTGAAGCTAAATCATATCTGTCGCATGATTTGAAGCTGAACCTTCTACATCGCATTGATTTCAATCTAAATCTTGTGTATCGCATGGATTTGAAGCTAAACCTTCTACATCACATTGATTTGCAGCTAAATCATGCGTTTCGCATGGATTTGAAGCTAACTCGTTCGTTTCGCCTGCAGTTGAACCTACATCACTTATATCGCAAGTACTTTGAAGCTAAATCATGTATATCGCGTGGATTTTGAAGCTAACTCGTTTGATTAGTCTGCATTTGAAGCTATATCACTTATACCCCAAGTGTTTGAAGCTAAAATCATTTGTTTCGCGTGGATTTGAAGCTAAACCTTCTACATCGCATTGATTAGAAGTTAAATCATGTGTCTCGCATGGATTTGAAGCTAACTCGTTAGTTTCGCATGCAGTTGTAGCTAAATAATGTATATCACAAGTATTCGTAGCTAAACCATTTGTTTTGCATGGATTTGAAGCTACGCCTTCTACATCGCATTGATTTGAAGCTAAACCTTCTATATTCTATTGATTTGAAGCTAAACTTTCTAACCCTCTTATTGATTTGAAGCTAAAACTTCTACATCGCATTGATTTGAAGCTAATCAGTGTTTCTCGCATAGAATTGAAGCTACCTCGTTTGTTCCTACAGCTTTTGAAGCTATATCACTTATATCGCAAGTATTTGAAGCTAAATCGAATGTGACGCATGGATTTGAAGCTGAACCTACTACATCGCACTGATTTGAAGCTAAATCTTGTGTATCGCATGGATTTGAAGCTAAAACCTTCTACATCGCATTGATTTGAAGCTAAATCATGTATATAGCATGATTTGAAGCTATCTCGTTTATTTCGCATGCAGTGTAGCTAAATAATGTATATCACAAGTATTTGTAGCTAAACCATTTGTTTTGCATGGATTTGAAGCTAAGCCTTCTACTTCGCATTCATTTGAAGGCTAAATCATTTGTTTCGCATGGATTTGAATCTAAGCCTTGTCCTTCGAATTGATTTGATGCTAAATCATGTGTTTCGTATGGATTGAAGCTAAACCTTCTACATCGCATTGATTTGAAGCTAAACCTCTATATTCTATTGATTTGAAGCAGAACCTTCGACCTCTAATTGATTTGAAGCTAAGCCTTCTACTTGGCATTCATTTGAAGCTAAATCATTTGTTTCGCATGGACTTCAATCTAAGCCTTTGCCCTTCGAATTGATTTGAAGCTAAATCTACGTGTTTCGTATGGATTTGAAGCTAAACCTTCTACATCGCATTGATTTGAAGCTAAACCTTCTATATTGTATTGATTTGAAGCTGAACCTTCTACCTCTTTTTGATTTGAAGCTAAACCTTCTACATCGCATTGCGATTTGAAGCTAAATCTTGTGTATCGCATGGATTTGAAGCTAAACCTTCTACATCGCATTGATTTGAAGCTAAATCATGTATATAGCATGGATTTGAAGCTATCTCGTTTATTTCGCATGCAGTTGTAGCTAAATAATGTATATCACAAGTATTTGTAGCTAAACCATTTGTTTTGCATGGATTTGAAGATAATTCTTCTACTTCGCATTCATTTGAAGCTAAATCATTTGTTTCGCATGGATTTGAATCTAAGCCTTGTCCTTCGAATTGATTTGAAGCTAAATCATGTGTTTCGTTTGGATTTGAAGCTAAACCTTCTACATCGCATTGATTTGCAGCTAAATCATGTGTTTCGCATGGATTTGAAGATAACTCGTTCGTTTCGCCTGCAGTTGAATCTACATCACTTATATCGCTAGTATTTGAAGCTAAATCATGTGTATCGCGTGGATTTTGAAGCTAACTCGATTGATTAGTCTTCATTTGAAGCTATATCACTTACACCCCAAGCGTTTGAAGCTATATCATTTGTTTCGCATGGATTTGTAGCTAATCCTTCTTCATCGCATTGATTAGAAGTTAAATCATGTGTCTCGCATGGATTTGAAGCTAACTCGTTAGTTTCGCATGCAGTTGTAGCTAAATAATGTATATCACAAGTATTCGTAGCTGAACCATTTGTTTTGCATGGATTTGAAGCTACGCCTTCTGCATCGCATTGATTTGAAGCTAAACCTACTACATTCTATTGATTTCTATTGTTTTGCATGGATTTGAAGCTAAACCTTCTACATCGCATTGATTTGCAGCTAAATCATGTGTTTCGCATGGATTTGAAGATAACTCGTTCGTTTCGCCTGCAGTTGAATCTACATCACTTATATCGCTAGTAATTGAAGCTAAATCATGTGTATCGCGTGGATTTTGAAGCTAACTCGATTGATTAGTCTTCATTTGAAGCTATATCACTTACACCCCAAGCGTTTGAAGCTATATCATTTGTTTCGCATGGATTTGTAGCTAATCCTTCTTCATCGCATTGATTTGCAGCTAAATCATGTGTTTCGCATGGATTTGAAGCTCACTCGTTCGTTTCGCATGCAATTGTAGCTAAATGACGTATATCACAAGTATTTGTAGCTAAACCATTTGTTTTGCATGGATTTGAAGCTAAGCCTTCTACTTCGCATTCATTTGAAGCTAAATCATTTGTTTCGCATGGATTTGAATCTATGCCTTGTCCTTCGAATTGATTTGAATCTAAATCATGTGTGTCGTATGGATTTGAAGCTAATCCCTCTACATCGCCTTTATTTGAAGCTAAACCTTCTATATTCTATTGATTTGAAGCTAAACTTTCTAACCTCTTATTGATTTGAAGCTAAAACTTCTACATCGCATTGATTTGAAGCTAAATCATGTTTCTCGCATAGAATTGAAGCTACCTCGTTTGTTCCTACAGCTTTTGAAGCTATATCACTTATATCGCAAGTATTTGAAGCTAAATCGAATGTGTCGCATGGATTTGAAGCTAAGCCTTCTACTTCGCATTCATTTGAAGCTAAATCATTTGTTTCGCATGGATTTGAATCTAAGCCTTGTCCTTCGAATTGATTTGATGCTAAATCATGTGTTTCGTATGGATTTGAAACTAAACCTTCTACAACGCATTGATTTGAAGCTAAACCTTCTATATTCTATTGATTTGAAGCAGAACCTTCGACCTCTAAATTGATTTGAAGCTAAGCCTTCTACTTGGCATTCATTTGAAGCTAAATCATTTGTTTCGCATGGACTTCAATCTAAGCCTTTGCCCTTCGAATTGATTTGAAGCTAAATCATGTGTTTCGTATGGATTTGAAGCTAAACCTTCCACATCGCATTGATTTGAAGCTAAACCTTCTATATTCTATTGATTTGAAGCTGAACCTTCTACCTCTTTTTGATTTGAAGCAAAACCTTCTACATCGCATTGGTTTGAAGCTAAATCTTGTGTATCGCATGGATTTGAAGCTAAACCTTCTACATCGCATTGATTTGAAGCTATATAATGTGAATCGCATGGATTTGAAGCTCACTCGTTCGTTTCGCATGCAATTGTAGCTAAATGACGTATATCACAAGTATTTGTAGCTAAACCATTTGTTTTGCATGGATTTGAAGCTAAGCCTTCTACTTCGCATTCATTTGAAGCTAAATCATTTGTTTCGCATGGATTTGAATCTATGCCTTGTCCTTCGAATTGATTTGAATCTAAATCATGTGTGTCGTATGGATTTGAAGCTAAACCTTCTACATCGCCTTTATTTGAAGCTAAACCTTCTATATTCTATTGATTTGAAGCTAAACTTTCTAACCTCTTATTGATTTGAAGCTAAAACTTCTACATCGCATTGATTTGAAGCTAAATCATGTTTCTCGCATAGAATTGAAGCTACCTCGTTTGTTCCTACAGCTTTTGAAGCTATATCACTTATATCGCAAGTATTTGAAGCTAAATCATATCTGTCGCATGGATTTGAAGCTGAACCTTCTACATCGCATTGATTTCAATCTAAATCTTGTGTATCGCATGGATTTGAAGCTAAACCTTCTACATCACATTGATTTGCAGCTAAATCATGCGTTTCGCATGGATTTGAAGCTAACTCGTTCGTTTCGCCTGCAGTTGAACCTACATCACTTATATCGCAAGTATTTGAAGCTAAATCATGTATATCGCGTGGATTTTGAAGCTAACTCGTTTGATTAGTCTGCATTTGAAGCTATATCACTTATACCCCAAGTGTTTGAAGCTAAATCATTTGTTTCGCGTGGATTTGAAGCTAAACCTTCTACATCGCATTGATTAGAAGTTAAATCATGTGTCTCGCATGGATTTGAAGCTAACTCGTTAGTTTCGCATGCAGTTGTAGCTAAATAATGTATATCACAAGTATTCGTAGCTAAACCATTTGTTTTGCATGGATTTGAAGCTACGCCTTCTACATCGCATTGATTTGAAGCTAAACCTTCTATATTCTATTGATTTGAAGCTAAACTTTCTAACCTCTTATTGATTTGAAGCTAAAACTTCTACATCGCATTGATTTGAAGCTAAATCATGTTTCTCGCATAGAATTGAAGCTACCTCGTTTGTTCCTACAGCTTTTGAAGCTATATCACTTATATCGCAAGTATTTGAAGCTAAATCGAATGTGTCGCATGGATTTGAAGCTGAACCTACTACATCGCATTGATTTGAAGCTAAATCTTGTGTATCGCATGGATTTGAAGCTAAACCTTCTACATCGCATTGATTTGAAGCTAAATCATGTATATAGCATGGATTTGAAGCTATCTCGTTTATTTCGCATGCAGTTGTAGCTAAATAATGTATATCACAAGTATTTGTAGCTAAACCATTTGTTTTGCATGGATTTGAAGCTAAGCCTTCTACTTCGCATTCATTTGAAGCTAAATCATTTGTTTCGCATGGATTTGAATCTAAGCCTTGTCCTTCGAATTGATTTGATGCTAAATCATGTGTTTCGTATGGATTTGAAGCTAAACCTTCTACATCGCATTGATTTGAAGCTAAACCTTCTATATTCTATTGATTTGAAGCAGAACCTTCGACCTCTAAATTGATTTGAAGCTAAGCCTTCTACTTGGCATTCATTTGAAGCTAAATCATTTGTTTCGCATGGACTTCAATCTAAGCCTTTGCCCTTCGAATTGATTTGAAGCTAAATCACGTGTTTCGTATGGATTTGAAGCTAAACCTTCTACATGGCATTGATTTGAAGCTAAACCTTCTATATTGTATTGATTTGAAGCTGAACCTTCTACCTCTTTTTGATTTGAAGCTAAACCTTCTACATCGCATTGATTTGAAGCTAAATCTTGTGTATCGCATGGATTTGAAGCTAAACCTTCTACATCGCATTGATTTGAAGCTAAATCATGTATATAGCATGGATTTGAAGCTATCTCGTTTATTTCGCATGCAGTTGTAGCTAAATAATGTATATCACAAGTATTTGTAGCTAAACCATTTGTTTTGCATGGATTTGAAGATAATTCTTCTACTTCGCATTCATTTGAAGCTAAATCATTTGTTTCGCATGGATTTGAATCTAAGCCTTGTCCTTCGAATTGATTTGAAGCTAAATCATGTGTTTCGTTTGGATTTGAAGCTAAACCTTCTACATCGCATTGATTTGCAGCTAAATCATGTGTTTCGCATGGATTTGAAGATAACTCGTTCGTTTCGCCTGCAGTTGAATCTACCATCACTTATATCGCTAGTATTTGAAGCTAAATCATGTGATCGCGTGGATTTTGAAGCTAAACTCGATTGATTAGTCTTCATTTGAAGCTATATCACTTACACCCCAAGCGTTTGAAGCTATATCATTTGTTTCGCATGGATTTGTAGCTAATCCTTCTTCATCGCATTGATTAGAAGTTAAATCATGTGTCTCGCATGGATTTGAAGCTAACTCGTTAGTTTCGCATGCAGTTGTAGCTAAATAATGTATATCACAAGTATTCGTAGCTGAACCATTTGTTTTGCATGGATTTGAAGCTACGCCTTCTGCATCGCATTGATTTGAAGCTAAACCTACTACATTCTATTGATTTCTATTGTTTTGCATGGATTTGAAGCTAAACCTTCTACATCGGCATTGATTTGCAGCTAAATCATGTGTTTCGCATGGATTTGAAGATAACTCGTTCGTTTCCGCCTGCAGTTGAATCTACATCACTTATATCGCTAGTAATTGAAGCTAAATCATGTGTATCGCGTGGATTTTGAAGCTAACTCGATTGATTAGTCTTCATTGAAGCTATATCACTTACACCCCAAGCGTTTGAAGCTATATCATTTGTTTCGCATGGATTTGTAGCTAATCCTTCTTCATCGCATTGATTTGCAGCTAAATCATGTGTTTCGCATGGATTTGAAGCTAACGTCGTTCGTTTCGCATGCAGTTGTAGCTAAATAATGTATATCACAAGTATTGGTAGCTAAACCATTTGTTTTGCATGGATTTGAAGATAATTCTTCTACTTCGCATTCATTTGAAGCTAAATCATTTGTTTCGCATGGATTTGAATCTAAGCCTTGTCCTTCGAATTGATTTGAAGCTAAATTCATGTGTTTCGTTTGGATTTGAAGCTAAACCTTCTACATCGCATTGATTTGCAGCTAAATCATGTGGGTTCGCATGGATTTGAAGATAACTCGTTCGTTTCGCCTGCAGTTGAATCTACATCACTTATATCGGCTAGTATTTGAAGCTAAATCATGTGTATCGCGTGGATTTTGAAGCTAACTCGATTGATTAGTCTTCATTTGAAGCTATATCACTTACACCCCAAGCGTTTGAAGCTATATCATTTGTTTCGCATGGATTTCGTAGCTAATCCTTCTTCATCGCATTGATTTGCAGCTAAATCATGTGGTTCGCATGGATTTGAAGATAATTCTTCTACTTCGCATTCATTTGAAGCTAAATCATTTGTTTCGCATGGATTTGAATCTAAGCCTTGTCCTTCGAATTGATTGAAGCTAAATCATGTGTTTCGTTTGGATTTGAAGCTAAACCTTCTACATCGCATTGATTTGAAGCTAAATCATATGTCTCGCATGGAATTGAAGCTACCTCGTTGTTCCTACAGCTTTTGAAGCTATATCACTTATATCGCTAGTATTTGAAGCTAAATCATATGTGTCGCATGTATTAGAAGCTGAACCTACTACATCGCATTGATTTGTAGCTAAATCTTGTGTATCGCATGGATTTGAAGCTAAACCTTCTACATCGCATTGATTTGAAGCTAAATAATGTGAATCGCATGGATTTGATGCTCACTCGTTCGTTTCGCATGCAATTGTAGCTAAATGACGTATATCACAAGTATTTGTAGCTAAACCATTTGTTTTGCATGGATTTGAAGCTAAGCCTTCTACTTCGCATTCATTTGAAGCTAAATCATTTGTTTCGCATGGATTTGAATCTATGCCTTGTCCTTCGAATTGATTTGAATCTAAATCATGTGTGTCGTATGGATTTGGAGCTAAACCTTCTACATCGCCTTTATTTGAAGCTAAACCTTCTATATTCTATTGATTTGAAGCTAAACTTTCTAACCTCTTATTGATTTGAAGCTAAAACTTCTACATCGCATTGATTTGAAGCTAAATCATGTTTCTCGCATAGAATTGAAGCTACCTCGTTTGTTCCTACAGCTTTTGAAGCTATATCACTTATATCGCAAGTATTTGAAGCTAAATCGAATGTGTCGCATGGATTTGAAGCTGAACCTACTACATCGCATTGATTTGAAGCTAAATCTTGTGTATCGCATGGATTTGAAGCTAAACCTTCTACATCGCATTGATTTGAAGCTAAATCATGTATATAGCATGGATTTGAAGCTATCTCGTTTATTTCGCATGCAGTTGTAGCTAAATAATGTATATCACAAGTATTTGTAGCTAAACCATTTGTTTTGCATGGAATTTGAAGCTAAGCCTTCTACTTCGCATTCATTTGAAGCTAAATCATTTGTTTCGCATGGATTTGAATCTAAGCCTTGTCCTTCGAATTGATTTGATGCTAAATCATGTGTTTCGTATGGATTTGAAGCTAAACCTTCTACATCGCATTGATTTGAAGCTAAACCTTCTATATTCTATTGATTTGAAGCAGAACCTTCGACCTCTAAATTGATTTGAAGCTAAGCCTTCTACTTGGCATTCATTTGAAGCTAAATCATTTGTTTCGCATGGACTTCAAGTCTAAGCCTTTGCCCTCGAATTGATTTGAAGCTAAATCATGTGTTTCGTATGGATTTGAAGCTAAACCTTCTACATCGCATTGATTTGAAGCTAAACCTTCTATATTGTATTGATTTGAAGCTGAACCTTCTACCTCTTTTTGATTTGAAGCTAAACCTTCTACATCGCATTGATTTGAAGCTAAATCTTGTGTATCGCATGGATTTGAAGCTAAACCTTCTACATCGCATTGATTTGAAGCTAAATCATGTATATGGCATGGATTTGAAGCTATCTCGTTTATTTCGCATGCAGTTGTAGCTAAATAATGTATATCACAAGTATTTGTAGCTAAACCATTTGTTTTGCATGGATTTGAAGCTAAGCCTTCTACTTCGCATTCATTTGAAGCTAAATCATTTGTTTCGCATGAATTTGAATCTATGCCTTGTCCTTCGAATTGATTTGAAGCTAAATCATGTGTTTCGTATGGATTTGAAGCTAAACCTCCTACATCGCATTGATTTGAAGCTAAACCTTCTATATTCTATTGATTTGAAGCTGAACCTTCTACCTCTTATTGATTTGAAGCTAAACCTTCTACATCGCATTGATTTGAAGCTAAATCTTGTGTATCGCATGGATTTGAAGCTTAACCTTCTACATCGCATTGATTTGAAGCTAAATCATGTGAATTGCATGGATTTGAAGCTAACTCGTTCGTATAGCATGCAGTTGTAGCTAAATGATGTATATCACAAGTATTTGTAGCTAAACCATTTGTTTTGCATGGATTTGAAGCTAAGCCTTCTACTTCGCATTCATTTGAAGCTAAATCATTTGTTTCGCATGGATTTGAATCTAAGCCTTGTCCTTCGAATTGATTTGAAGCTGAATCTTGTGTATGTCATGGATTTGAAGCTAAACCTTCTACATCGCATTGATTTGGAGCTAAATCATGTGTATCGCATGGATTTGAAGCTAACTCGTTCGTTTCGCCTGTATTTGAAGCTATATCACATATATCGCAAGTATTTGAAGCTAAATCATGTGTATCGCATGGATTTGAAGCTAAACCTTCTTCATCGAATTGATTTGAAGCTAAATCATTTGTTTCGCATGGATTTGAATCAAAGCCTTGTCCTCCGAATTGATTTGAAGCTAAATCATGTGTTTCGTATGGATTTGAAGCTAAACCTTCTACATCGCATTGACTTGAAGCTAAACCTTCTACATTCTATTGATTTGAAGCTAAACCTTCTTCATCGCATTGATTTGCAGTTAAATAATGTGTTTCGCATGGATTTGAAGCTAACTCGTTCGTCGCGCATGCAGTTAAATCTAAATAACGTATATCACAAGTATTTGAAGCTAAACCATTTGATTCGCATGGATTTGAAGCTAAGCCTTCTACTTCGCATTAATTGGAAGTTAAATCACGTGTTTTGCATGGATTTGAAGCTAAACCTTCTACATCGCGTTGATTTGAAGCTAAATCATGTGTTTCGCATGCAGTTGAAGCTAAATCATGTCTTTCACAAGTATTTGAAGATGAACCATTTGAATCGCATTGATTTGAACCCGACCCTTCTACTTCGCACTGATTTGCAGCTAAATAATGTGTTTCGCAAGGATTTGAAGATAAACCTTCTACATCGCATTGATTTGCAGCTAAATAATGTGTTTCGCATGGATTTGAAGCTAACTCGTTCGTTGCGCATGCAATTAAATCTAAATAACGTATATCACAAGTATTTGAAGCTAAACCATTTGATTCGCATGGATTTGAAGCTAAGCCTTCTACTTCGCATTAATTGGAAGTTAAATCACGTGTTTTGCATGGATTTGAAGCTAAACCTTCTACATCGCATTGATTTGAAGCTAAATCATGTGTTTCGCATGCAGTTGAAGCTAAATCATGTCTTTCACAAGTATTTGAAGATGAACCATTTGAATCGCATTGATTTGAACCCGACCCTTCTACATCGCATTGATTTGAAGCTAAATTTTGTGTATCGCATGGATTTGAAGCTAAACCTTCTTCATCGCATTGATTTGCAGCTAAATAATTTGTTTCGCATGGATTTGAAGCTAAACCTTCTACATCGCATTGATTTGCAGCTTAATCATGTATTTCGCATGGATTTGAAGCTAACTCGTTCGTTTCGGCTGTATTTGAAGCTAGATCACTTATATCGCAAGTATTTGAAACTAAATCATGTGTATCGCATGGATTTGAAGCGAAACCTTCTACATCGCATTGATTTGAAGCTAAATTATTTGTTTCGCATGGATTTGAATGTAAGCCTTGTCCTTCGAATTGATTTGAAGCTAAATCATGTGTTTCGTATGGATTTGAAGCTAAACCTTCTACATCGCATTGACTTGAAGCTAAATCTTCTACATTCTATTGATTTGAAGCTAAACCTTCTTCATCGCATTGATTTGCAGCTAAATAATGTGTTTCGCATGGATTTGAAGCTAACTCGTTCGTTGCGCATGCAGTTAAATCTAAATAACGTATATCACAAGTATTTGAAGCTAAACCATTTGATTCGCATGGATTTGAATCTAAGCCTTGTCCTTCGAATTGATTTGAAGCTAAATTATGTGTTTCGCATGGATTTGAATCTAAGCCTTGTCCTTCGAATTGATTTGAAGCTAAATCATGTGTTTCGTATGGATTTGAAGCTAAACCTTCTACATCGCATTTATTTGAAGCTAAACCTTCTCTATTCTATTGATTTGAAGCTAAACCATCTACCTCTTATTGATTTGAAGCAAACCTTCTACATCGCATTGATTTGAAGATAAATCGTGTGTTTCGCATGGATTTGAAGCTAAACCTTCTACATCGCATTTATTTGAAGCTAAACCTTCTATGTTCTATTGATTTGAAGCTAAACCATCTACCTCTTATTGATTTGACGCAAACCTACTACATCGCATTGATTTGAAGATAAATCGTGTGTTTCGCATGGATTTGAAGCTATCTCGTTTATTTCGCATGCAGTTGTAGCTAAATAATGTATATCACAAGTATTTGTAGCTAAACCATTTGTTTTGCATGGATTTGAAGCTAAGCCTTCTACTTCGCATTCATTTGAAGCTAAATCATTTGTTTCGCATGAATTTGAATCTAAGCCTTGTCCTTCGAATTGATTTGAAGCTAAATCATGTGTTTCGTATGGATTTGAAGCTAAACCTCCTACATCGCATTGATTTGAAGCTAAACCTTCTATATTCTATTGATTTGAAGCTGAACCTTCTACCTCTTATTGATTTGAAGCTAAACCTTCTACATCGCATTAATTTGAAGCTAAATCTTGTGTATCGCATGGATTTGAAGCTTAACCTTCTACATCGCATTGATTTGAAGCTAAATCATGTGAATTGCATGGATTTGAAGCTAACTCGTTCGTATAGCATGCAGTTGTAGCTAAATGATGTATATCACAAGTATTTGTAGCTAAACCATTTGTTTTGCATGGATTTGAAGCTAAGCCTTCTACTTCGCATTCATTTGAAGCTAAATCATTTGTTTCGCATGGATTTGAATCTAAGCCTTGTCCTTCGAATTGATTTGAAGCTGAATCTTGTGTATGTCATGGATTTGAAGCTAAACCTTCTACATCGCATTGATTTGGAGCTAAATCATGTGTATCGCATGGATTTGAAGCTATCTCGTTCGTTTCGCCTGTATTTGAAGCTATATCACATATATCGCAAGTATTTGAAGCTAAATCATGTGTATCGCATGGATTTGAAGCTAAACCTTCTTCATCGAATTGATTTGAAGCTAAATCATTTGTTTCGCATGGATTTGAATCAAAGCCTTGTCCTCCGAATTGATTTGAAGCTAAATCATGTGTTTCGTATGGATTTGAAGCTAAACCTTCTACATCGCATTGACTTGAAGCTAAACCTTCTACATTCTATTGATTTGAAGCTAAACCTTCTTCATCGCATTGATTTGCAGCTAAATAATGTGTTTCGCATGGATTTGAAGCTAACTCGTTCGTCGCGCATGCAGTTAAATCTAAATAACGTATATCACAAGTATTTGAAGCTAAACCATTTGATTCGCATGGATTTGAAGCTAAGCCTTCTACTTCGCATTAATTGGAAGTTAAATCACGTGTTTTGCATGGATTTGAAGCTAAACCTTCTACATCGCGTTGATTTGAAGCTAAATCATGTGTTTCGCATGCAGTTGAAGCTAAATCATGTCTTTCACAAGTATTTGAAGATGAACCATTTGAATCGCATTGATTTGAACCCGACCCTTCTACTTCGCACTGATTTGCAGCTAAATAATGTGTTTCGCAAGGATTTGAAGATAAACCTTCTACATCGCATTGATTTGCAGCTGAATCATGTGTTTCGCATGGATTTGAAGCTAACTCGTTCGTTTCGCCTGTATTTGAAGCTATATCACTTATATCGCAAGTATTTGAAGCTAAATCATGTGTTACGCTTGGATTTGAAGCTAAACCTTCTACATCGCATTGATTTGAAGCTAAATCATGTTTCTCGCATGGACTTGAAGCTACCTCCTTTGTTCCTACAGCTTTTGAAGCTATATCACTAATATCGCAAGTATTTGAAGCTAAATCATATGTGTCGCATGGATTTGAAGCTGAAACTACTACATCGCATTGATTTGAAGCTAAATTTTGTGTATCGCATGGATTTGAAACTAAACCTTCTACATCGCATTGATTTGCAGATAAATCATGTTTTTCGCATGGATTTGAATCTAACTTGTTCGTTTCGCCTGCAGTTGAATCTACATCACTTACATCGCTAATATTTGTAGCTAAATCATGTGTATCGCGTGGATTTTGAAGCTAACTCGTTTGATTAGTCTTCATTTGAAGCTATTTCATTTATACCCCAAGTGTTTGAAGCTATATCATTTGTTTCGCATGGATTTGAAGCTAAACCTTCTTCATCGCATTGATTTGCAGCTAAATAATGTGTTTCGCATGGATTTGAAGCTAAACCTTCTACATCGCATTGATTTGCAGCTGAATCATGTGTTTCGCATGGATTTGAAGCTAACTCGTTCGTTTCGGCTGTATTTGAAGCTAGATCACTTATATCGCAAGTATTTGAAGCTAAATCATGTGTATCGCATGGATTTGAAGCTAAACCTTCTACATCGCATTGATTTGAAGCTAAATTATTTGTTTCGCATGGATTTGAATGTAAGCCTTGTCCTTCGAATTGATTTGAAGCTAAATCATGTGTTTCGTATGGATTTGAAGCTAAACCTTCTACATCGCATTGACTTGAAGCTAAACCTTCTACATTCTATTGATTTGAAGCTAAACCTTCTTCATCGCATTGATTTGCAGCTAAATAATCTGTTTCGCATGGATTTGAAGCTAACTCGTTCGTTGCGCATGCAGTTAAATCTAAATAACGTATATCACAAGTATTTGAAGCTAAACCATTTGATTCGCATGGATTTGAAGCTAAGCCTTCTACTTCGCATTAATTGGAAGTTAAATCACGTGTTTTGCACGGATTTGAAGCTAAACCTTCTACATCGCATTGATTTGAAGCTAAATCATGTGTTTTGCATGCAGTTGAAGCTAAATCATGTCTTTCACAAGTATTTGAAGATGAACCATTTGAATCGCATTGATTTGAACCCGACCCTTCTACTTCGCACTGATTTGCAGCTAAATAATGTGTTTCGCAAGGATTTGAAGATTAACCTTCTACATCGCATTGATTTGCAGCTGAATCATGTGTTTCGCATGGATTTGAAGCTAACTCGTTCGTTTCGCCTGTATATGAAGCTATATCACTTATATCGCAAGTATTTGAAGCTAAATCATTTGTTTCGCATGGATTTGAACCTAAGCCTTGTCCTTCGAATTGATTTGAAGCTAAATCATGTGTTTCGTTTGGATATGAAGCTAAACCTTCTACATCGCATTGATTTGAAGCTAAATAATGTGAATCGCATGGATTTGAAGCTAACTCGTTCGTTTCGCATGCAATTGTAGCTAAATGACGTATATCACAAGTATTTGTAGCTAAACCATTTTTTTTGCATGGATTTGAAGCTAAGCCTTCTACTTCGCATTCATTTGAAGCTAAATCATTTGTTTCGCATGGATTTGAATCTAAGCCTTGTCCTTCGAATTGATTTGAAGCTAAATCATGTGTTTCGTATGGATTTGAAGCTAAACCTTCTACATCGCAATGATTGGAAGCTAAATCTTGAGTATGGCATGGATTTGAAGCTAAACCTTCTACATCGCATTGATTTGAAGCTGAATCATGTGTATCGCATGGATTTGAAGCTAACTCGTTTGTTTCGCATGCAGTTGTAGCTAAATAATGTATATCACAAGTATTTGTAGCTAAACCATTTGTTTTGCATGGATTTGAAGCTAAGCCTTCTACTTCGCATTCATTTGAAGCTAAATCACTTGTTTCGCATGGATTTGAATCTAAGCCTTGTCCTTCGAATTGATTTGAAGCTAAATCATGTGTTTCGTATGGATTTGAAGCTAAACCTTCTACATCGCATTGATTTGAAGCTAAACCTTCTCTATTCTATTGATTTGAAGCTAAACCATCTACCTCTTATTGATTTGATGCAAACCTTCTACATCGCATTGATTTGAAGATAAATCGTGTGTTTCGCATGGATTTGAAGCTAAACCTTCTACATCGCATTTATTTGAAGCTAAACCTTCTATATTCTATTGATTTGAAGCTAAACCATCTACCTCTTATTGATTTGAAGCAAACCTACTACATCGCATTGATTTGAAGATAAATCGTGTGTTTCGCATGGATTTGAAGCTAACTCGTTAGTTTCGCATGCAGTTGTAGCTAAATAATCTGTATCACAAGTATTTGTAGCTAAACCATTTGTTTCGCATGGATTTGAAGCTAAGCCTTCTACTTCGCATTCATTTGAAGCAAAATCACTTGTTTCGCATGGATTTGAATCTAAGCCTTGTCCTTCGAATTGATTTGAAGCTAAATCATGTGTTTCGTATGGATTTGAAGCTAAACCTTCTACATCGCATTGATTTGAAGCTAAACCTTCTATATTCTATTGATTTGAAGCAGAACCTTCGACCTCTATATTGATTTGAAGCTAAGCCTTCTACTTGGCATTCATTTGAAGCTAAATCATTTGTTTCGCATGGACTTCAATCTAAGCCTTTGCCCTTCGAATTGATTTGAAGCTAAATCATGTGTTTCGTATGGATTTGAAGCTAAACCTTCCACATCGCATTGATTTGAAGCTAAACCTTCTATATTCTATTGATTTGAAGCTGAACCTTCTACCTCTTTTTGATTTGAAGCAAAACCTTCTACATCGCATTGGTTTGAAGCTAAATCTTGTGTATCGCATGGATTTGAAGCTAAACCTTCTACATCGCATTGATTTGAAGCTAAATAATGTGAATCGCATGGATTTGAAGCTAACTCGTTTGTTTCGCATGCAATTGTAGCTAAATGACGTATATCACAAGTATTTGTAGCTAAACCATTTGTTTTGCATGGATTTGAAGCTAAGCCTTCTACTTCGCCTTCATTTGAAGCTAAATCATTTGTTTCGCATGGATTTGAATCTAAACCTTGTCCTTCGAATTGATTTGAAGCTAAATCATATGTTTCGTATGGATTTGAAGCTAAACCTTCTACATCGCAATGATTGGAAGCTAAATCTTGAGTATGGCATGGATTTGAAGCTAAACCTTCTATATCGCATTGATTTGAAGCTGAATCATGTGTATCGCATGGATTTGAAGCTAACTCGTTTGTTTCGCATGCAGTTGTAGCTAAATAATGTATATCACAAGTATTTGTAGCTAAATCATTTGTTTTGCATGGATTTGAAGCTAAGCCTTCTACATCGCATTGATTTGAAGCTAAATCATGTGTTTTGCATGCAGTTGAAGCTAAATCATGTCTTTCGCAAGTATTTGAAGATGAACCATTTGAATCGCTTTGATTTGAACCCGACCCTTCTACTTCGCACTGATTTGCAGCTAAATAATGTGTTTCGCAAGGATTTGAAGATAAACCTTCTACATCGCATTGATTTGCAGCTGAATCATGTGTTTCGCATGGATATGAAGCTATCTCGTTCGTTTCGCCTGTATTTGAAGCTATATCACGTATATCGCAAGTATTTGAAGCTAAATCATTTGTTTCGCATGGATTTGAATCTAAGCCTTGTCCTTCGAATTGATTTGAAGCTAAATCATGTGTTTCGTTTGGATTTGAAGCTAAACCTTCTACATCGCATTGATTTGAAGATAAATCATGTGTCTCGCATGGAATTGAAGCTACCTCGTTTGTTCCTACAGCTTTTGAAGCTATATCACTTATATCGCAAGTATTTGAAGCTAAATCATATGTGTCGCATGTATTAGAAGCTGAACCTACTACATCGCATTGATTTGAAGCTAAATCTTGTGTATCGCATGGATTTGAAGCTTAACCTTCTACATCGCATTGATTTGAAGCTAAATAATGTGAATCGCATGGATTTGAAGCTAACTCGTTCGTTTCGCATGCAATTGTAGCTAAATGACGTATATCACAAGTATTTGTAGCTAAACCATTTGTTTTGCATGGATTTGAAGCTAAGCCTTCTACTTCGCATTCATTTGAAGCTAAATCATTTGTTTCGCATGGATTTGAATCTAAGCCTTGTCCTTCGAATTGATTTGAAGCTAAATCAAGTGTTTCGTATGGATTTGAAGCTAAACCTTCTACATCGCATTGACTTGAAGCTAAACCTTCTACATTCTATTGATTTGAAGCTAAACCTTCATCGCATTGATTTGCAGCTAAATAATGTGTTTCGCATGGATTTGAAGCTAACTCGTTCGTTGCGCATACAGTTAAATCTAAATGACGTATATCACAAGTATTTGTAGCTAAACCATTTGTTTTGCATGGATTTGAAGCTAAGCCTTCTACTTCGCATTCATTTGAAGCTAAATCATATGTTTCGCATGGATTTGAATCTAAGCCTTGTCCTTCGAATTGATTTGAAGCTAAATCATGTGTTTCGTATGGATTTGAAGCTAAACCTTCTACATCGCAATGATTGGAAGCTAAATCTTGAGTATGGCATGGATTTGAAGCTAAACCTTCTATATCGCATTGAGTTGAAGCTGAATCATGTGTATCGCATGGATTTGAAGCTAACTCGTTCGTTTCGCATGCAGTTGTAGCTAAATAATGTATATCACAAGTATTTGTAGCTAAATCATTTGTTTTGCATGGATTTGAAGCTAAGCCTTCTACTTCGCATTCATTTGAAGCTAAATCACTTGTTTCGCATGTATTTGAATCTAAGCCTTGTCCTTCGAATTGATTTGAAGCTAAATCATGTGTTTCGTATGGATTTGAAGCTAAACCTTCTACATCGCATTTATTTGAAGCTAAACCTTCTATATTCTATTGATTTGAAGCTAAACCATCAACCTCTTATTGATTTGAAGCAAACCTTCTACATCGCTTTGATTTGAAGCTAAATCATGTGTATCGCATGGATTTGAAGTTAACTCGTTTGTTTCGCATGCAGTTGTAGCTAAATAATGTTTATCACAAGTATTTGTAGTTAAACCATTTGTTTTGCATGGATTTGAAGCCAAGCCTTCTACTTCGCATTCATTTGAAGCTAAATCATTTGATACGCATGGATTTGAATCTAAGCCTTGTCCTTCGAATTGATTTGAAGCTAAATCATGTGTTTCGTATGGATATTAAGCTAAACCTTCTACATCGCATTGATTTGAAGCTAAATCATGTGTCTCGCATGGAATTGAAGGTACCTCGTTTGTTCCTCCAGCTTTTGAAGCTATATCACTTATACCCCAAGTGTTTGAAGCTAAATCATTTGTTTCGCGTGGATTTGAAGCTAAACCTTCTACATCGCATTGATTAGAAGCTAAATCATGTGTCTCGCATGGATTTGAAGCTAACTCGTTCGTTTCGCCTGTATTTGAAGCTAGATCACTTATATCGCAAGTATTTGAAGCTAAATCATGTGTTACGCTTGGATTTGAAGCTAAACCTTTTACATCGCATTGATTTGAAGCTAAATCATGTTTCTCGCATGGACTTGAAGCTACCTCGTTTGTTCCTACAGCTTTTGAAGCTATATCACTAATATCTCAAGTATTTGAAGCTAAATCATATGTGTCGCATGGATTTGAAGCTGAACCTAATACATCGCATTGATTTGAAGCTAAATTTTGTGTATAGCATGGATTTGAAACTAAACCTTCTACATCGCATTGATTTGCAGATAAATCATGTGTTTCGCATGGATTTGAAGCTAACTCGTTCGTTTCGCCTGCAGTTGAATCTACATCACTTATATCGCTAATATTTGTAGCTAAATCATGTGTATCGCGTAGATTTTGAAGCTAACTCGTTTGATTAGTCTTCATTTGAAGGTATATCATTTATACCCCAAGTGTTTGAAGCTATATCATTTGTTTCGCATGGATTTGAAGCTAAACCTTCTTCATCGCATTGATTTGCAGCTAAATCATGTATTTCGCATGCAGTTGAAGCTAAATCATGTCTTTCACAAGTATTTGAAGATGAACCATTTGAATCGCATTGATTTGAACCCAAGCCTTCTACTTCGCACCTATTTGCAGCTAAATAATGTGTTTCGCATGGGTTTGAAGCTAAACCTTCTACATTGCATTGATTTGCAGCTGAATCATGTGTTTCGCATGGATTTGAAGCTAACTCGTTAGTTTCGCATGCAGTTGTAGCTAAATAATCTATATCACAAGTATTTGTAGCTAAACCATTTGTTTCGCATGGATTTGGAGCTACGCCTTCTACTTCGCATATTGAGTTGAAGATAAATCGTGTGTTTCGCATGGATTTGATGCTAACTCGTTAGTTTCGCATGCAGTTGTAGCTAAATAATCTATATCACAAGTATTTGTAGCTAAACCATTTGTTTCGCATGGATTTGAAGCTAACTCGTTTGTTTTGCCTGCATTTGAAGCTATATCACTTATATTCGCATGTATTTGATACTTAATCATTCGCTTCGCATCGATTTGAAGCTGACCTTTCAACGTCGCATTGATTTGAAGCTAAATCATGTGTTTCGCATGGATTTGAAGCTAACTCGATTGTTTCGCATGCACTTGAAGCTATATCACTTATATTCCCATATCTGAAGATAAATCATTTGTTTCTCATGTATTTGAAGCCACGCCTTCCACTTCGCATTGATTTGAAGCTAACTCGTTCGTTTCGCCTGCAGTTGAACCTACATCACTTATATCGCAAGTATTTGAAGCTAAATCATGTATATCGCGTGGATTTTGAAGCTAACTCGTTTGATTAGTCTGCATTTGAAGCTATATCACTTATACCCCAAGTGTTTGAAGCTAAGTCATTTGTTTCGCGTGGATTTGAAGCTAAACCTTATACATCGCATTGATTTGAAGCTAAATCATGTGTCTCGCATGGATTTGAAGCAAACTTGTTTGTGCCGCATGCAGTTGTAGCTAAATAATGTATATCACAAGTATTTGTAGCTAATCCATTTGTTTCGCACGGATCTGAAGCTAAGCCTTCTACTTCGCATTAATTTGAAGTTAAATCATTTGTTTCGCATGGAATTGAAGCTTCCTCGTTTGTTCCTCCAGCTTTTGAAGCTATATCACTTATATCGCAAGTATTTGAAGCTAAATCATATGTGTCGCATGGATTTGAAGCTGAACCTACTACATCGCATTGATTAGAAGCTAAATCATTTGTTTCGCATGGATTTGATGCTAACTCGTTAGTTTCGCATGCAGTTGTAGCTAAATAATCTATATCACAAGTATTTGTAGCTAAACCATTTGTTTCGCATGGATTTGGAGCTACGCCTTCTACTTCGCATTGATTTGAAGATAAATCGTGTGTTTCGCATGGATTTGATGCTAACTCGTTAGTTTCGCATGCAGTTGTAGCTAAATAATCTATATCACAAGTATTTGTAGCTAAACCATTTGTTTCGCATGGATTTGAAGCTAAGCCTTCTACTTCGCATTCATTTGAAGCTAAATCATTTGTTTCGCATGGATTTGAATCTAAGCCTTGTCCTTCGAATTGATTTGAAGCTAAATCATGTGTTTCGTATGGATTTGAAGCTATACCTTCTACATTGCAATGATTGGAAGCTAAATCTTGAGTATGGCATGGATTTGAAGCTAAACCTTCTACATCGCATTGATTTGAAGCTGAATCATGTGTAACGCATGGATTTGTAGCTAACTCGTTTGTTTCGCATGCAGTTGTAGCGAAATAATGTATATCACAAGTATTTGTAGCTAAACCATTTGGTTTGCATGGATTTGAAGCTAAGCCTACTACTTCGCATTCATTTGAAGCTAAACCTACTATATTCTATTGATTTGAAGCTAAACCTTCTACATCGCATTGATTTGAAGATACATCGTGTGTTTCGCTTGGATTTGAAGCTAACTCGTTAGTTTCGCATGCAGTTGTAGCTAAATAATGTATATCACAAGTATTTGTAGCTAAACCATTTGTTTTGCATGGATTTGAAGCTAAGCCTTCTACTTCGCATTGGTTTGAAGCTAAATCATTTATTTCGCATGGATTTGAATCTTAGCATTGTACTTCGAATTGATTTGAAGCTAAATCATGTGTTTCGCATGGATTTGAAGCTAAACCTTCTACATCGCATTGATTTGCAGCTGAATCATGTGTTTCGCATGGATTTGAAGCTACCTCGTTTGTTCCTACAGCTTTTGAAGCTATATCACTTATATCGCAAGTATTTGAAGCTAAATCATATGTGTCGCATGGATTTGTAGCTGAACCGACTACATCGCATTCATTTGAAGCTAAATCTTGTGTATCGCATGGATTTGAAGCTAAACCTTCTATATCGCATTGATTTGAAGATAAATCGTGTGTTTCGCATAGATTTGAAGCTAACTCGTTAGTCTCGCATGCAGTTGTAGCTAAATAATGTATATCACAAGTATTTGTAGCTAAAATATTTGTTTCGAATGGATTTGAAGCTACGCCTTCTACTTCGCATTGAATTGAAGCTAAATCATTTGTTTCGCATAGAATTGAAGCTACCTCGTTTGTTCCTGCTGCTTTTGAAGCTATATCACTAATATCGCATGGATTTGAAGCTGAACCTACTACGTCGCATTGATTTGAATCTAAATCTTGTATATCGCATAGATTTGAAGCAAACTATCTACATCGCATTGATTTGAAGCTTAATCATGTGTATCGCATGGATTTGAAGCTAAACCTTCTACATCACATTGATTTGCAGCTAAATCATGTGTTTCGCATGGATTTGAAGCTAACTCGTTCGTTTCGCATGCAGTTGTAGCTAAATAATGTATATCACAAGTATTTGTATCTAAACCATTTGTTTTGCATGGATTTGAAGCTAATTCTTCTACTTCGCATTCATTTGAAGCTAAATCATTTGTTTCGCATGGATTTGAATCTAAGCCTTGTAATTCGAATTGATTTGAAGCTAAATCATGTGTTTCGTTTGGATTTGAAGCTAAATCATGTGTTTCGTTTGGATTTGAAGCTAAACCTTCTACTTCGCATTGATTTGAAGTTAAATCATTTGTTTCGCATGGAATTGAAGCATCCTCGTTTGTTCCTCCAGCTTTTGAAGCTATATCACTTATATCGCAAGTATTTGAAGCTAAATCGTATGTGTCGCATGGATTTGAAGCTGAACCTACTACATCGCATTGATTTGAAGCTAAATCTTGTGTATCGCATGGATTTGAAGCTAAACCTTCCACATCGCATTGATTTGAAGCTAAATCATGTGTATCGCATGGATTTGAAGATAACTCGTTAGTTTCGCATGCAGTTGTAGCTAAATAATGTATATCACAAGTATTTGTAGCTAAACCATTTGTTTCGAATGGATTTGAAGCTACGCCTTCTACTTCGCATTGATTTGAAGCTAAATCATTTGTTTCGCATAGAATTGAAGCTACCTCGTTTGTTCCTGCTGCTTTTGAAGCTATATCACTTATATCGCATGTATTAGAAGCTGAACCTACTACATCGCATTCATTTGAAGCTAAGTCACTTGTTTCGCATGGATTTGAATCTAAGCCTTGTCCTTCGAATGGATTTGAAGCTAAATCATGTGTTTCGTATGGATTTCAAGCTAAACCTTCTACATCGCAATGATTGGAAGCTAAATCTTGAGTATGGCATGGATTTGAAGCTAAACCTTCTATATCGCATTGATTTGAAGATAAATCGTGTGTTTCGTATAGATTTGAAGCTAACTCGTTTGTTTCGCATGCAGTTGTAGCTAAATAATCTATATCACAAATATTTGTAGCTAAACCATTTGTTTCGCATGGATTTGAAGCTACGCCTTCTACTTCGCATTGATTTGAAGCTAAATCATTTGTTTCGCATGGAATTGAAGCCACCTCGTTTGTTCCTCCAGCTTTGAAGCTGTATCACTTATATCGCAAGTATTTGATGCTAAATCACGTGTTACGCTTGGATTTGAAGCTACGCCTTCTACTTCGCATTGATTTGAAGCTAAATCATTTGTTTCGCATGGAATTGAAGCCACCTCGTTTGTTCCTCCAGCTTTTGAAGCTATATCACTTATATCGCAAGTATTTGAAGCTAAATCATATGTGTCGAATGGATTTGAAGCTGAACCTAATACATCGCATTGATTTGAAGCTAAATCTTGTGTATCGCATGGATTTGAAGCTAAACCTACTACATCGCATTGATTTGAAGCTGAATCATGTGTATCGCATGGATTTGTCGCTAACTCGTTTGTTTCGCATGAAGTTGTAGCTAAATAATGTATATCACAAGTATTTGTAGCTAAACCATTTGGTTTGCATGGATTTGAAGCTAAGCCTACTACTTCGCTTTCATTTGAAGCTAAATCACTTGTTTCGCATGGATTTGAATCTAAGCCTTGTCCTTCGAATTGATTTGAAGCTAAATCATGTGTTTCGTATGGATTTGAAGCTAAACCTTCTACATCGCATTGATTTGAAGCTAAACCTACTATATTCTATTGATTTGAAGCTAAACCTTCTACATCGCATTGATTTGAAGCTAAATCATGTGTCTCGCATGGATTTGAAGCAAACTTGTTTGTTCCGCATGCACTTGTAGCTAAATAATGTATATCACAAGTATTTGTAGCTAATCCATTTGTTTCGCATGGATCTGAAGCTAAGCCTTCTACTTCGCATTAATTTGAAGTTAAATCATTTGTTTCGCATGGAATTGAAGCTTCCGCGTTTGTTCCTCCAGCTTTTGAAGCTATATCACTTATATCGCAAGTATTTGAAGCTAAATCATATGTGTCGCATGGATTTGAATCTGAACCTACTACATCGCATTGATTTGAAGCTAAATCTTGTGTATCGCATGGATTTGAAGCTAAATCTTCCACATCGCAATGATTTGAAGCTAAATCATGTGTATCGCATGGATTTGAAGCTGACTCGTTCGTTTCGCATGCAGTTGTATCTAAATAATGTATATCACAAGTATTTGTAGCTAAACCATTTGTTTTGCATGGATTTGAAGCTAAGCCTTCTACTTCGCATTCATTTGAAGCTAAATCATTTGTTTCGCATGGATTTGAATCTAAGCCTTGTCCTTCGAATTGATTTGAAGCTAAATCATGTGTTTCGTATGGATTTCAAGCTAAACCTTCTACATCGCAATGATTGGAAGCTAAATCTTGAGTATGGCATGGATTTGAAGCTAAACCTTCTACATCGCATTGATTTGAAGCTGAATCATGTGTATCGCATGGATTTGAAGCTAACTCGTTCGTTTCGCATGCAGTTGTAGCTAAATAATGTATATCACAAGTATTTGTAGTTAAACCATTTGTTTTGCATGGATTTGAAGCTAAACCTTCTACATCGCATTGATTTGCAGCTGAATCATGTGTTTCGCATGGATTTGAAGCTAACTCGTTAGTTTCGCATGCAGTTGTAGCTAAATAATCTATATCACAAGTATTTGTACCTAAACCATTTGTTTCGCATGGATTTGAAGCTACGCCTTCTACTTCGCATTGATTTGAAGCTAAATCATTTGTTTCGCATGGAATTGAAGCCACCTCGTTTGTTCCTCCAGCTTTTGAAGCTATATCACTTATATCGCAAGTATTTGAAGCTAAATCATATGTGTTGCATGGATTTGAAGCTGAACCTTCTACATCGCATTGATTTGAAGTTAAATCTTGTGTATCGCATGGATTTGAAGCAAACCTTCTACATCGCATTGGTTTGAAGATAAATCGTGTGTTTCGCATGGATTTGATGCTAACTCGTTAGTTTCGCATGCAGTTGTAGCTAAATAATCTATATCACAAGTATTTGTAGCTAAACCATTTGTTTCGCATGGATTTGAAGCTACGCCTACTACTTCGCATTGATTTGTAGCTAAATTATTTGTTTCGCATGGAATTGAAGCTACCTTGTTTGTTCCTCCTGCTTTTGAAGCTGTATCACTTATATCGCAAGTATTTGAAGCTAAATCACGTGTTACGCTTGGATTTGAAGCTAAACCTTCTACATCGCATTGGTTTGAATCTAAATCATGTTTCTCGCATGGAATTAAAGCTATCTCGTTTGTTCCTACAGCTTTTGAAGCTATATCACTTATATCGCAAGTATTTGAAGCTAAATCATATGTGTCGAATGGATTTGAAACTGAACCTAATACATCGCATTGATTTGAAGCTAAATCTTGTGTATCGCATGGATTTGAAGCTAAACCTACTACATCGCATTGATTTGAAGCTAAATCATGTATATAGCATGGAATTGAAGGTATCTCGTTTGTTTCGCATGCAGTTGTATCTAAATAATGTATATCACAAGTATTTGTAGCTAAACCATTTGTTTTGCATGGATTTGAAGCTAAGCCTTATATTTCGCATTCATTTGAAGCTAAATCATTTGTTTCGCTTGGATTTGAATCTAAGCCTTGTCCTTCGAATTGATTTGAATCTAAATCATGTGTGTCGTATGGATTTGAAGCTAAACCTTCTACATCGAATTTATTTGAAGCTAAACCTTCTATATTCTTTTGATTTGAAGCTGAACCTTCTACCTCTAATTGATTTGAAGCTAAACCTTCTACATCGCATTGATTTGAAGATAAATCGTTTGTTTCGCATAGATTTGAAGCTAACTCGTTCGTTGCGCATGCAGTTAAATCTAAATAACGTATATCACAAGTATGTGAAGCTAAACAATTTGATTCGCTTGGATTTGAAGCTAAGCCTTCTACTTCGCATTAATTGGAAGATAAATCACGTGTTTTGGATGGATTTGAAGCAAAACCTTCTACATCGCAAGTATTTGAAACTAAATCATATTTGTCGCATGGATTTGTAGCTGAACCTACTACATCGCATTCATTTGAAGCTAAATCTTGTGTATCGCATGGATTTGAAGCTAAACCTTCTACATCGCATTGATTTGAAGATAAATCGTGTGTTTCGCATAGATTTGAAGCTAACTCGTTTGTTCCTCCTGCTTTTGAAGCTATATCACTTATATCGCATGGATTTGAAGCTGAACCTACTACATCGCATTGATTTGAAGCTAAATCTTGTATATCGCATGGATTTGAAGCAAACTATCTACATCGCATTGATTTGAAGCTTAATCATGTGTATCGCATGGATTTGGAGCTAAACCTTCTACATCGCATTGATTTGCAGCTGAATCATGTGTTTCGCATGGATTTGAAGCTACCTCGTTTGTTCCTACAGCTTTTGAAGCTATATCACTTATATCGCAAGTATTTGAAGCTAAATCATATGTGTCGCATGGATTTGTAGCTGAAACTACTACATCGCATTCATTTGAAGCTAAATCTTGTGTATCGCATGGATTTGAAGCTAAACCTTCTACATCGCATTGATTTGAAGATAAATCGTGTGTTTCGCATAGATTTG